>NC_050577.1:69540105-69840360 GCF_011100635.1 Trichosurus vulpecula | reverse complement strand
GTAATCTCATGTGACCCACTTTTAAGCAAACTTACAAGATGATGTTTTCTGCACTAGAATCCTGCATATGTTCAAAATCCATTCCCATTGGAGGAGTTTCAATACTACCAAGCAGCCATGTCCCTTATTACCAAGGCTACTGCTTATGCAGAGATGGGGAACCCTGCGACCTTGAGGCCACATCTGGCTTTCTAGATCCTTAAGTGTGGCCTTTTGACTGAATCCAAATTTTACAGAATAATTTGGATTCAGTCAAAAAAAAGGGAGATTTATTCCTCTGATCAAAAGGGAGTTCTACCCCAAGTGAGTGGCTTCTAATCTTAGCACCACTTAGCTGTAAACCCCAAGTTCCTGGCCAAGTTAGAGAATTATATGTTTCTGAATCATCTAATATTTGTAATTTAATAACCTGTTGTTCTAAAGGTAGTTTAAATTGACCATGAGTTTCAATGCATTTTAACTGAATTCAGCCATTAACGCTCTTCTGGTGCACATTATATTTGTTGAGAAATGAGAAATGAATCAGAGAGCCCTGATTAATGTCAGTGATAAGAACCTTCTCCACTCTTAATCTCATTTCTCATTACAAGTGAGTGTGCACTTTTTTTTAAACCAGTAGTAGCCAAGGTTCTCTTTCTCTTACTTCTTATATGGGTCAGGTTTTGAGTCTAAAGAGCTATGAGTTAGCTATAAATTTCTTCAATGATATCTCCCTGTAGCAATCTCTTATACCACAATATACATGAAATTAAATTAGCAGCTAGGTGTATAATCCCTTGCACTTAGCTGAAAGGATCCTAACCATACCCACCCCCTCATTAATTACCACAGATTGGACTGAATTCTCCAAATGTAGCAGGCTTTAAAAAAAACCATCTATTTCTTGCGGGAATGAACCATCCTTAAAAGTAGAACTGTGCACTCCCCCCCCCCCCAAATAGTTAAAGAGCTTTTCAAGCCAAAGTTTAAGGGCAGCAATCTCAGTCACCACTCTGTTCTTGTCCACCTGAACAGAAATGAAAATCCACCCTGAAAGCCCTCCTATTCATTTGAAGGACACATCTACATGAACAGGAAGTTTAAGAATGCCATGACACTATAGCACAAACTCTTGAAGCAGCTTATATAACAAAGGGGCAGGAAGAAGACACATTCTGGAGCACCCAAGTGTTACACCTTAGCATGTTAGCTTAATCATCTTCCTGAACCAGGATGGAGGATACACATTCTTTCCTACCAGAATGTTAAGAACATGACAGATCAGCCAGTTGAGGTTGATAATGAATGTTTAAGGAAGTCTTCAAGTAAAGGCTAAATGGTCATTTTGTAAAATTTAAACTTGCCTTTTTTATTGTTATGAACTTGACAAACATCAATTAATATTAACATTTCCTTGTGAAGAGAAGAAAAGGTGGATATGAAAGTGTAAGTTTCCACTGGGCAGACCTTGAATTTTGTTGTTGTTGTTGTATGTTTCATATTTAAACATGATAGTTCCCCACTGTCCTGACTTGGCTATGTCCCCTCCTGACCTTCCTTGGGCTCTCTTGTGTGGATTTTTAGAAATAATTTAGAAATAATTCATCAACATCAACATCAATTCTTCCTTTTTCAAATAGTACCTCTACTACAAAGGAAGTGTACAGAGAGCTGGTTTTAGGGACAGGAAGACCTCTGCCATACACTGACTGGATGATGGGGTAAACAATTAGCCTCTCAGTACAACAGGAAATTCTTTATAAGTTTTATATAACTCTATAAGAGACTAAACGTTACAGAGGAGGTGCCAAACTGCATAGGCAGAAAGAGCTTCCTCCTCTAGAATTACCTACATCAATGAGATCACAAATCCATTTCCTAACCTTGTCAATCACCCAAACTCCACCAATCTGTCCCCCATCCAAAAAAAAAAAATCAAGCCCTTACTTATAACAAATAGATGACCACTTGTAAGATACATTGTAGAAGAGATTCCTCTTCAGGAAGAGGTTGGAATGGATGATCTCTGAGGGGCCTCGTAACTTGGAGATTCTGCACCACTGTCTTCAGTGTGGGAGAAAAGGTTGTGCTGAACTAGGTACATCCAGATGGTGATGAGGCTGGTTAGACAATTCTACCACACAAGGATCATGTGGTGAGGTTGGGGATATTCAGCCTAGAGAGGGAAAGCCGAGAGACTTAGATGTGTTTATTTTAGCTTAGTCTCAAAGGGCAGAACCAGGAAAAACAGGTAGAATTTGCAAAGAGGTAGATTTAGACTGGCTGTAAGGAAACACTTCCTTAGTATTAAAGTTGGGAGAGGTCCAGTTTTTCCTCACTGACAGTTTGAAGCAGAATCAGAGTAACCACTTGTCAACATTATTGAAGGTATTCTTGGTCAAATGACAAGTTGAACTAGGAAAGCTCTGAAGTCTCTTATAACTTAGATTCTGTAATTCCCTTAATTCCCATTGATTGCAAATCATATCATAGTGTTATCTAAAACACAGAAAACTACTATCTATCCAGAATCCCAATAAACAAACAGCTTAGAGAAACATGTTTCCACTCACATCATGATAAACAATGTTCACATCGATGGTACTGAGGTATAAAATGTTGGAGCTTCTGTATCATAGCCACTAAAAATTAAATAATGCTCAGTGGTAGTTCCATATTTTATAAAATTCTAATTCTTTGAAAATCAATACCGTGTATTTTGAGAACTAAGGTTGTACTCAGTTAATCAGAATAGGCAAATAGTCAAACATATGATTATCTCTGAATCCTGTGAAAAACTACAAAATTAGAAAAATTTAAAACGAACAAAACCAAAAGTATTTTCATACCATTGTTTACTTTGTTTTAAATACTACTTTCTATTTAACTGTTATGAAATATCACAATCAATATTTCATAGATAAAGTAGGCACCTAGAGTAAGGCAAAACAAAGAAGTAAACCTAAGCACCTTTACCTCACTTCAATTGTACAGAACATGACATTATGGTAAGACTTCGTTTGTAATCAGAAAGTGAAAATGGATGCTTCTCACAATAACACAAAGCTGTTTTTGAAAAATACTTTGGGATGTGAAGAAGAGATGAAAATGTGTGTCCCTTCTTTGCAGAGATGGGGGATCATGAATATGGAGCATATGGAATAAGTTGCCTCTCACCCCTGCCTACTTTTATATTTTTTACTCTTTGCTACAGAGATGGCTTGCTGTATAGGGTAGGGGAAAGGGTTATATTCAAAAACTGACCCAGGACATGTCACTTAACCCTGTTTGTCTCAGTTTTCTCCTCTATAAAATGAACTGGAGAAGGAAATGGCAAACCACTCTAGTATCTTTGCTAAGGAAACCCCAAATGTGGTCATGAAGTGTCAGACAGGACTGAAATGACTGAAGAGAGAAAGACAGAAAGAGAGAGAGAGAGAGAGAGAGAGAGAGAGAGAGAGAGAGAGAGAGAGAGAGAGAGAGAGAGAGACAGCGCACCATATCCCATCACAAAGTTCTTTTACTTAATTTCTACAGCCCTTCTTTTCCATTCCATGGCCACTACTACAGTCCAGGTCCTCATTAACTTTCACCTTCATTATTACAATGTCTCCCAACCAGTCTCTGTCTAATTCTTCCCCCTACAATCTATCCAGCTGGCCAGGTTTACTACCTTAAAAATATTCCTTTCATCATGTCCTTTCATCATGCCCTTCCCCACCCCCCATTCCCCTATTTAAAAACATTTAGTGACTCCCAACAGCCTACAGGCTGAAATCCAAATTCCTTAGCCTGGCATTGACTGCACTCCAAAATCTGGCCCCAACTGATCTTTCCAGTCTTCTCTCTCACTAGGCCATTACAAAAACCATTTACTCCAGTCTAACTAGTTTACTCACTGTCCCCCAAATATGCATGACATTTTCTTACCTATGCATCTTTAACTCTATTGTGGATCTTACCAGCCTCATCTCCAATGAAGTCCTCCACTCTCTGCAAGTCTTACTTATCTTTAAAGAACCAGTTCAAACCTCACATCTCTCACAAAGCCTTTGTGACCAAGTGCCTCAAAGCGATCTCTCCTTCCACTGGACCCCTATGGCATTTACTCTAGGAACTATTCACTAAGCATTTATTTATCACCTAGTATCAAGAATTACATTTCCAGAAGAAGGTTATATGCCCCATTTCCCCAGTGAAATTAGTGGCTCCTTGACACATCCTCTGCATTTCTAACAATCTGTAAGCCTGGGCAAAGAGAAGGTGCTAAGTATATTTTAATTAAGATAAATCAACCTGTGCCCATATTGCCCAAGAAGTCTTTGAACAATTGTTGTTTTGCTTTTTAATAAGAGATATGTTGGGGGCAGCTAGGTGGCGCAGTGAGTAGAGCACCACCCCTGGAGTCAAGAGGACCTGAGCTCAAATCCAGCCTCAGACACTTGACACACTTACTAGCTGTGTGACCTTGGGCAAGTCACTTAACCCTAATTGCCCTACCTTGCTCCCTCAAAAAGAATCTTTTTAAAAAAGAGATATGTTCATCATCAAACTCAGTTTTTACTCTTACCATCCGGAAGAGTTGTCTAAATAGCTAGCCATATTTCACCACCCGCTGACAGGAAAGCCTCAAATGCCACCATAGGGCTCTCCTATTCCTATCAAACTGGCATTAGCACTAGAAAGCACTGTTCTCTGCCTTTGTGAGGACAAACCAAAATTACAAGCTTCCACCCTCAGACTTACTGGTCTGTGCAATTAGAGGATCAGAATTAGATCTGACCCTTTCCCCAGCCTCAGTTCTTCCCTGAGCCAGACTTCCAATTTGCTTCAAATTAAATTATGCACATTTGTAATAAAAACTCATTTTCCTTGGGCTCCCTCACTTTCATTAAAACCTTATTTAGGAGGAGGCAGGGTTTCTTAGATACTTGTGACTGATAGGCCAAAAAGCCTCTCAATCCCTTAACAGAAAGAGAAATTCAGTCTCTTAATGGTTTATAAAACCCTTCCTCTTAGATCCGACCAAAAGGATATTTCTTTTTTTTTTTTTCCTGTTGTGGCAACCCTGCCAACCTCTTTTATTTTTTATCTGCTTCAGAAACCCAAGAGAGGAAGTTTCGTGCAGGGGTCATGTGAACAGAGCATGGAAACAAGGATGCTAGGCTTCTGTTTGTGTTTCTTTTCCCCTCTTAGTGGACAGTTCATTTAGAGATGAGATTATAATTTAACTCTCTCCAACACTTCAGAGAAGGTAACAGCTTGAGCTCTGTTTTTAATACAAGAGATGAGAAGCAGTGCTCTTCAGTTAGCATTGCCAATAGGTTTTGGGCAGGTACTACCTGTTGTAGCAAAGATAGTTTTGGGCGGGAGAGAAAATAAATGTTTATTAATTGAAGAAATGAATTTTAAGAAGGAGTGGGATAGATAGGCTGCAAAAGTGACACTTTGTAAGAGGGCTGGTACATGGGAAAAATCGAGCCAGTCTACAGTCTGGTCTTCATTCATATAGAGTCAGAAATTCAGCGTCATGCATTGACCCAGGAAGGACCCAGCCCTCGGAATTGATTTACACTACCCAAACTCACATGTGACTGGTTTATAAACTACAGTGCCTAATAATTTTACAGTGAGGGAATATACCTTTATTAATACCTGGAGAACTTTTGTATCCATTATCCATGGCTCCCCTTTCCTGGTATCAAGATACCTGGGAAGGTGTAGTAGTAGCAATAGCAACATTAGTAAACATTTATCCGGCTCTATGAGGTTTTCAAAGTGTTTGACAGAACAGGTCTAGCCATTCTGGATAACAATTTGGAACAATGCTCAAAGGACTATAAAACTGTGCATACCCTTTGACCCTCCAATACCACTACTAGGGCCGTATCCCAAAGAGATCAAAGGAAAAGGGAAAAGACCCACACATATAAAAATATTTATAGCAGCTCTTTTTGAGGTGGCAAAGAATTGGAAATTGAGGGGATGCCCATCAATTGGGGAATGGCTGAACAAGTTGTGGTACATGATTGTGATGGAATACTATTGTGCTGTAAGAAATGACAAACAGGATGATTTCAGAAAAACTTGGGAAGACTTATATGAACTGATACAAAGTGAAGTGAGCAGAACCAGGAGATCATTGTACAGCAAAAGAAATACTGTAATAATGATCAATTGTGAATGACTTAGCCACTCCGATCAAGACAATGATCCAAGACAATTCCAAAAGAGCCATGATCACTAATGCTAGCTACCTCCAGAGAGAAAACTGATGAACTCTGAATGTAGACTGAAGCATTTCATTTTCTTTATGTTTCTTGCTTTTTATTTTTGGTTAATATGGATATATACTTCGCATGACTTCATATATATAATTGATATCATGTTGCCTGCCTTCTCAATGGGTGGGGAAAAGGAGGAAAGGAAAGAATTTTGAATTCAACTTTAAAAACAAAAGAATGTCGAAGTGGTTTCAAACATGTATTGCTATTTGATCTGATCCTCAAATGCTCCAGAGTTGGTGTTATCATTATCCCCATTTTATTGATGTGAAAATGGAAGGTAAGACAGGTTTGGTGAGGCCATGGGTCACACAGCTAATAAGTAAGCTGGAAGGACCTTAGAAATCATTTAGTCCAATCTCATATTCCAATTAAGGATAGTGAGACCTGGATAAATTAAGAGACTGATCTGAGGCCACATGTCATCAGCATGATAGCCAGCATTTACATACATTTACATTATACTTTTTAAATTTTATAAAGTGTTTTACAAATATTGTCTTATTTTATCTTCATAACAACTCTAGGAGTTAGAAGCTATTATTAGTCACATTTATATATAAAGAAACTGGGGCAAAGGTTAAGTGACTTGCCCAGGGTCACACAGCCAGGCTCTGTCAGAAGTGGTTCTTGAATATAAATTCTCCTGACTTCTAGGCCTGTTCTCCATGAGATAGCAATGATATTTTAAAACAGTACTTTAATTTACAAGTGGAAAGAGTGTGTGTGTGTTTATCCTTTTTGTTGATACTAGCTCATCTTAATTTAATAACATTATTTTATAATTGTAAGTCCATATCTCAGTAGTGGAGTTGGTCAGATGAGGCAAAGCTGGATTAGCACCTGCAGAGTAGGAGGGCGATGAATATGATTCCCCCTAAGAACCTGATAATTGGGTAGGGATTTTGTAAGTTATCCAAGTGGGAAATGAGGAAATAAATAAGTGGAAATGAACCTCAGGCTGGAAATCCTCAAGGAATTAAAGAGTTTGGGGGTAGAAAAAATGACGAGAAAATAGAATGACAAGTTCAAGAATCAGGTGGCCATTCTTCCATTAGGGAATGGCCAAACAATGGCCTATGAATATAATAAAATACTATTGTGCCATAGAAAATGATAAAGGATACAATTTCAGAGAAAACTTGGAAGACTTGCATCAACTGATGCAGAGTAAAGTGAGCAAGGAGAACAATTTATACAGTAACAATATTGTAAAGCAAACAATTTTGTAAGACTTAAGAACTCTGATCAACACAACGACCAAACAGGATTTCAAAGGACCCATAAGAAAGCTACCCCCTTCCTGACAGAGAGCAGAATGAAACATATTTTGGGGACATGGCCAATTGGGAGATTTGTTGTATGTTTGTTGGAGTCAGGTGGCTCAGTGGATAAAATACAACAGAACATAGATAATGTTGATATGTGGTTTTTTCTAAGTCAATATGAGGGAAGCTAGGTAGTACAATAGATAGAGCACTGGGCCTGGAGTCAGGAAGACTCATCTTCCTGAGTTAAAATCTAGCCTTAGATACTTACTAGCTATGTGTGGCTAGACAAGTCACTTAACCTCAGTATGCCTTAATTCTATCTATAAAGTAGGTTTAATAGTAGCGCCTGCCTTCAAGGGTTGCCATGAGGATAAAACGAGATAATATTTATAAGTTGTTTTTTAATTATTATATAAATACTAGTGACTGCTTTTGTAATTTTTACTTGTTACACTGGTTTTATTTTTTTTTATTTTTTATTTTTTTATTTATATTTTTATTTTTCTGTTTTTCTTTTAATGAGGGAGATGTGTAAGGAGAAAGGAAACAAAAGATTGTTCATTAAAAAAAAATTTAAATAAAAAATGATAAAAGAATCAAGTGGCTACTTAAGAATGTAATTTCTAAAGAAATTGTTGCTGGAGGCCTAGAAGAAAAGATCTAGTTTCATAAGAACTATGGAATTTAGGGAGAGCTGCTTAGTTGACTTGGAGCTAAAACCACCTGGAATTGTAAAATAAAGACACATTGTCTTGTACCCTAAAAAATCATCACATCATAATAGCAAGTAGATTTTTTTTTACTCTAAATGGCTGAGTTTTTGAGAAGTTTATGACCCCAAACAGGAGCAGATATCTAGAAGAACTGAACTAGGTTAAAGGTCAAAGGTTAAAAAATAAAAAGAGACTCCTTCTTACTCCCATAGAAGATAATGATGGGATTGGGCCAATCAATTCAACTAATCCAATTGGGCCCTCAAATAGGGAAAGTCTTCTGCTGGCAGATACCCAAGGAAAATTTTGCTACAGACCAGTATTTCAATTTTTCCTTATTAACTTGGCCTAAATAATCTCTTTGCAACAAAAATTTCTCTTTTGTTTTTTAACTCGCATTTTAGATAATAAAGCTATTATAAATTAGGAAACACATGTTTTGTTAAGATAAACATATTTGGTGATGAAGAATAACATGTTGAAAAGAAAACCTTTACTGTTTTACACAGGTTTTTGGTCTTCCTATTAAGTTTATTAAAAATAGCCTATAGTAAATTATTTCTAGTGAATAAAATAACAAAATTTTCATTGACTTTTCTGATACAGCTACAAACCTGAACTTTGAGAAATCAGTGATTTCACTGGTATGCCTCCCTCCAAATTTTATGAGTGGCCTTGTTTAAAAAAAGGAATTGCTTGGTGGCCAGTATCCTGGGGATGAGGCCTACCTTATCGAGCTAAGTCTAACCCTGAAGTCATGGTTCCATTATTCATTGATTTAAATGCTTGGTAAAACCTACCAGAACATGCGCTTTGCTGGCATTGCCTTCTGGAACCCAAGGTCACCTCCACACCACAATGGAGCTTCAGAATAAGATTTTAATTGAGAAGCCGGAAAATCAGTCTAGAAAAAATTTAATAAATCTGTTTAAATAGTTGTTAAAATAAAGCTTTAGTAAATGTTTTTTTTTTCAATTATTCATCTCATCAGTGTTGGTATTTCCCTCCCAAGGCCCAGATCACAACTCTGAGCCTTCATATTCTATAAATACTCCAGTAGCGAGTTTTCCGCCTAGTATACTAGGATAGGGGCTGGCCTAGACTTGGATCTCTTGATATTATGGAGCTCACTGGTTGCTGATCTATGACTATCCCAGGCCCTCATACTTTTCTGGTCATGCATATCTTTGAAACCACTTGTTCCTCAGAATTCATGATTCATAATTCCCTGTAGCCCATTTCAGTCCATCATGGATATCTCCATTGATATCTTCAGTGACCTACAGATTTGATTCCTCAAACCATGTGGTATTTCATGCCTTACAGCCCTGACACATCACCAGAAGAACAATAATGTTAAAAAGATGGGGCTTTGTTTCAAGAACAGCAGGAATCAGGCAAAGTGTTACTCAATTTCCCCAATGGGATTTCATCTGTTCTCTTTCTTCTACGCAGTTCTGGGCCTGGTTCATTGTCTGACAGTAGTTACAGGTATTTCAATAGTGCCGCTCAATTTTGTGATTAGCTGCTTTCCCCCAAGGAGTCTGATGAGAGTGCTATGGGTTTATGGCAAAAACCTGTTTACCCAAATCAGTAGATTGATAGGGAGCTGAGAGACATAGGGATGCTCAGTGAGTTCAACTGAGCTAAGATTGAATAGTTATTAGGTGGTAGGATCCTGGCCTCCTAACTCCTGGAACGAAGCATATTTTCACATAGCTAAGAAAAGCATTAAACTTACATATGGTCAATTAGGTACCATATTATTTGCTCATCGTGAGCAACTGCTTCTTAGGAGTTATATACAAGAGAACAGTTGGCAAGAGCAGGAACATCTTGCCCAGAATGGATCACGTCCTCTGCTTCCTTTATGCTTAAATAACACCACCTAAAACAAATACTGAATCAGTGGCCAAGCAACCAAGCTCCCATTTTACATAAAAATGAGGGAGAAAATATAAACATTGTCTCTAAAAAGGCAGATCACAATATCTGGCCTGCCTACAATGTGGCTCATCAACCGGAAAGGGCTATACTATCTGGGCACCATTAGATTAGACAATTAAGTTTCTAACTATCAAAAGAGCACAAGCTCTGGCCTCAAAAGTCCTGGGTTCTAATCGTTTCAAATCAAATCAAAGCTCTAATGCTTCTGCCCTGAGTAATGGGGAGGCAAACACATCACTTTCCAGAGTGGCCTCAGTCATTGTAAGCAGAGGGTACAGTAGATGATCTCTTAAATTCCTTCCAAGTTTAATTTACAGTCTCATGATAATTGTTCTATCAGATCTGTACAATGAATGGCTTGAGAAGATTTATTATTTGGCATTTTCAATGCACCGTATTCAATGATCATCTGTGATTCTGGGTAGCTCATACATGGACTCTCCCCAATTATCATGAATGAATGAAAAAGCATTTATTAAGTGCTTTCTATGGGCAAAGCTATGTTCTGAGAATACAAACAGAAAAGAGAGTCCTTGATCTCAAGGATCTCACTTCTAATGGGGCAGGTAAGACAGAGAAGTCTTAAACTGCAAGTCAGATAGAAAGTTCCCACGGTCTTTAGGGTACAGGGGTAATGCCTCTTCGTCATTTCCACTAATAAAATCATATCAGTTTCTGATACGGAACCATTGAAAGGGTTAAGAGGGCTAAGAACTTTCTTTTCTGGATTCTGCTTAATCTCCTTGGCAGTGACTTTCCAGGATGATGTCTGGCAGGGCTGAGCTGACAGCAAAACCAGTGGGCTGGGGGCGCTGCCACTCCCAAGGCTCCTATGCTTAACATCAGTGGTGACCCGTCAACAGTTGCTGTTGGGGAAGGAAGTCCTCTTCCCCAAATGGATTTATCCTCTTTATAATGGCTGTGGAGCCTTGGTTGGAAATGGGGGCAGTGGTTGGTTGGGCACTAGTATTCAAACACTCTTGGGATCAGGGGTCTAAACTATCTCTATGGGTGAGAGGGGTCATGCCAGTCACAGTGGATTGACTTGCCTGATGCATGCCACCTTAGTCTATTTCCCAAATGAGATTTCATCTGTTCTCTTCCTCCTATTCAGTTCTGGGCCTGGTTCATTGTCTGATAATAGTTACAATGTGTTTCAATAATACCTCTCAATTTTGTATTTCTCCCAAGCAGTCTGACAAGAGTACTATGGGTTTATGGCAAAAACCTGTTTACCCAAATCACTAGATTGACGGGGAGTTGAGAGACATAGGGATGCTCCTGGTCCAGCCAGGCTGGTTTGCCTGCCCCAGGAGTGGCAATTGGTCAGCAGTTGGTTGGCATCACTAGCACCTTATCCCTAAATGACGGCTGAAGGGGCTGGGCTAGAAGCAGGACAGGTGATTTGCGGGGAACACTATTATTCTCAGACCTCAGATGCCATCTAATACAAAACTCATTTTATAGATGAGAAACTGGGGCCCAAGAAAGTTAACTGGGCTGCCCAAAGCCTTAGAAGCAATGAGCAGCAGACCTGCCACACCTGAACCCATGCTCCCTGACTACCAAACCCAGCATTCTTTCCACTGTCCAACCAAGTCATCTTACCAATAGTTCAACTGGCTATATATTCTTGAGATCACAATGAACACTCTAATAAAATATTAAAAGATCTGAGGCTTAGTTGGGACCAACTCTCCTGTCCTCTGCCAAATTCTATTATCACAGTAATTAACGCTTTCTAAATATTATCTCATAGCTTCTTCCCCCTCTAGAAGGGCAGGAAAATAGGCCTAAGATTTCTGATTTTTACATTAAAAATAACAGATACTTAGTACTAGAAACTATATTTTCCTATTTACCTTCTAATAAGTAACAGTAGGGGGAGTTTAAATGCCAAACAATGAACAGGAGAGAGCTCTGTAGAAAATCTGTAAATACCTAATTTGGGACTTTCTAGTTTATGAGACTCAAGTTAAAAACATACTGAATCACCAATTATTTACTACTTCTTTCAGTTTCTAAGGATAAATCTAGGACTATTGATCTAAACAGTGTCTACAGTGTTTCCTTATCTCTCAAATGAGTGTAAGTTTATGAGCCAGCATTGCCAGAATGACTGATTCTTTTCCTTTCAGATTTCCAGCCTCCAGATGACCCCATGTAACCCTTTGCTACAAGGGCAAGGCACACACATCTGACATTGTTTGCCTGACCACTCTCATGCAGTAGCAGACACCAAGGTTTAACTGCCATCTGTAGCAGGATGTGGGGTTCGAGTTGCTCTCCTTTCCCACCCCAGCCTGGTCTTCCACATCACTGCCCTCTTCCTGAGATAAAGCTAGCAAAAAGTACCAAGGGGGAGGTGGCTTGGCACATGGACCAATGAGCAGGCTGGAAATTCAAGAGCCATGAGTAATCTCTGCTGTATGCTCACTTGGGCAAGTTATTACTATCTCGGTTAATGGTTTCTGTTTTCTCCATCTATAAAAGAGCTAGCCAAGGAGGCTGGGTCAAACCACAGGAGGTCAGTGGTGAATTAGGCTCTTTGCTCTCAAAGAGGTGAATTAGACACAATGTTCCAGTTATTAATCAGGCATTAAAAAAGAAATTTCTTATGGAGAGCACACAAGAGGCTCTTCACTGTTCTACTATTTTCCTAGTCACATCTATGAAGTCACATTGCAAATTCAGTAAAACTCTTCCTTCCTTACTAGAAAAGCAGAGTAGACATTTTTTTAACCGGTACTTTCTCCCTTTGCATCAACTCCCCCAAGCCAGTGGCAGAAACCCTTTATTTCACTCTCTTCTTTCTCCTATTTGGTTGTTGGGGAAGTTCATCTCTAATTCATCCTTCTCAAAATCCTGACCCAATGTGATGGCTTCTTATACAGTAAAAACTAGAAGCAAAAGCTAATGACCCACCATGAAGGGGAAGAGAGGAAGGAGGACCCTAGAAACTGGCTACTGAAAAGAGTTCAAACATGATGGAGTAGATTTGGAGGAGACATGAACATTAGAACAATCCTAGTTCTATCATAGGACCAGAGGACCACAGGAACTCATATCAACTAGCAACCCTTCATTTGAAGGGTAACCAGAATCATACAAGTAGTAAGCATCATAGCCAAGATTTGAACTCATTTCCTCTGACGTGCTCTGCACTGCTGGGGGTGACTTTGGGCCAAGTGATTTCACTTCTAAGCCTCCTTATCCTAAGTTTCCTTATCTTCAAAATGAGGAGGCTGAAGCAGATGATCCCCAAGGTTCCTTTCCAAATGAAAACGCTCTGATTCTATGAGATTCCATCTCTACTGCATTAGCTATAACAAGGCAAGCCATCTACCCACTCTGATCTCCCCCTCCCACCAAGGTGAACAATAATGGGTAAAAGCCAGCCCAACCCCCTTATTTTTACAGATGAAGAAAGAGAAGTCCAGGGAGGATAGTGACTTGTCTAAGGTCACAAGTAATAAGCACATCAGAAGTAAGATTTCAACTCAGGATTTCTGGCTCCACTCTTCCATAGTAAATGAAATTTTACAGAGATTTCTATCCAGTCATTAAAATATAAAGTTCTAGAGCTTAAAGATTCAGTCAGCAGAGAACTCTACTAGACAGAACAATTCATTTTTCCAGAGGATTCCAGACCAGGTTTTTAATGATCATTTTTTGTAATTTAAATTTTATTTTTAGTTCCACATTCTTTCCCTCCCCCCCTCTTCTCCCCATCCATTGAGAAGGCAAGAAATATGATACCCATTACCTATACCTATACCTATGACTTATACAATCATGCAAAACATACTTCTGCATTAGCCACATTCTAGAGGGGGAAAAGAGAAAAGAAAAAAGAAAGAGAGGAAAATCTGCTCCAATCTGCACCCTGAATCCATTAGTTCTCCATCTAGAGATGGATAACATTTTATGGATGATCTTTTAATACCACCACCACCAACACAAGTCTCATTGATGCAGCATGTTAAGGTCTGCAGTGTGCTTCCTCCCTCACAGAGCCAAGAAAAGCGTATGCCCAAGGGGCCAACAATGTCTCAAGGTGCCTTTCTTTTACAAGGTGTTTAATTCCAATATCACTAATCACTAGAATAACTAACTGGAATAGCACTAATTACTCCAAAAGACCCATTGAACTGATTGGATAATACCACTTTTTTTCCTTTAAAAAGACCATTTATATCTATTTCCTTCACGCTTAGTACTGTGCTATTCACTGTCCCCACTCCAGAGGTAATAATTATTTCTGATTACTGTTATCCCTGCAAATGGGTGCAGAGTGACATAGTAGACTTCCAGACAGAGTCAGAAGACCTGGGTTATGACCTTGGACAAATGATTGATTCAATGCAATAAACATGCTTGTTGAATTGCCTCATGGAGAGACAAAGATGAAAAATGACAAAATCATAGAATCATAAATTTAGAGCTGAGAGGGTCCATCTAGTCCAAGTCCATTTTACAGATGAGGAAATTAAGGCCCAGGGAGGATAAGGTCACACAGGTAGCATGTGGCAGAGTTGAAATTCAAACTCAGAGCCTCTGATAATAAGTTTTATGGAATTTTGTGAAAAACAAAGAAATTTAATAACTTGACCAAGGTCAACTAGGTATTAGGTGATGAAGCCAAGTCATCAGGATTGCAATCCCAAACTATCCACTACAACACATGGCCTCCAAAGAAGTATGGTAACTGCCCTCAAGGAGATTAGAGTCAATCAGGGAGGAATCAGAAAAAAAAATCACTTACAGGTATTTTATACAAGGTAAAATATGAAAGGAGGAGCAAAGGAGAAATTAAGAAAAAAATACTTAAAATATAAAGGGAGATATATCCCTTTTAGTTGGGGGATCAAGAAACGTTTTATGGAGAGCATGATACCCAAAAGCTGGACCACAGAGAAAAAGAGAAGGATTTCAATGGGGTAAGATGTAGCTGGAGTTCATTGTAGAGAAGAGGCTTGTGGAAATACATAGAGTCAAGAGAACGCAAGTTGAGTTCAAGCAATAGGAGTCCAGTTTGGCTGGAACATAAATATGATGAAGAGTCACAGTAAGATTAAGGTTGGCTGAAGTGAGATTATAGAAGGCCTTAAATATTCGATGAAAGCTTTTTGTTTTTAATGCTAGGAATGCAGGATCTTGAATGTGGAGTCATTTCTGGATGATGAATTCCAAAGTGTAACCACTCTGATAGTTTAGGCAGACTGGAGATGGAGTTGTGGAGGTTGAGGAAGTTGATGAATTGAGGTTAGGATGTTAAGAGGGTCATCCATCAAATCCTGAAGCCACCAAAGATGGCTATAGGGGGTGGGGTTCTGAAGAAAAAAATTCGAAGACATTGAGGAAGGTAGGAACTTGGCTTGGGGGGTAGGAGATGACAGCAGAGGGTGGTACAGTCCTCACCATGGAGCACTCTTCCTGACCTTTCCCCTATTTCTCCCTCAAACTTTTCAAGAAACCCTTAAGTTTACTTTAATCCAAGCCTCATCTGTAGATTATGGATTTATTTTGGGACAGCTATATTACAAACATCAAAGAGAAATTGCAAATTCAAGCAGACATTTGAGAATCTAGGAAAAGCTCCTCTTTTTTCTTCTGCCCAAAAAAGTCCACGGAAAATTCTTGCCAGTCTCATTTCTCTTTTCAAAAAATGTAGAGACCAGATCAATCCTAGAACAGTCAGATACAACTAAAAAACTAAGGCTTATGTTATCATGTCCATGGCTTGATCTTTGACATGCATTCCTTATATTAGTCAATCCTACTGCCTTTATTTAACCTTAATTTCTGATTTGCCTATTTAAAATGAGGATAATGCTCAAGTTAGTACATTGCCTAAGGACATAGAGAATCTCACTAAACTATAATTACAGGTATTTCAATGATACCATTCAATTATCTGATTAGCTGTGTTCCCCCAAGGACTCTGATGAGAGTGCTATGGGTTTATGGCAAAAACCTGTTTACCCAAATCACAAGATTGATAGGGATTAGGGTGGGGGTGGGGAAGGAGGGAGAGGACGGAGGATAGAACCCCACTTGGGCTAGAATATATGAAGTAACCCAGACATCAAGTTCAAGTCTTTCAACTTCCAGAAGAGGAAGTTACAGCCCAATTCAAACCAAAGCCATATTAAGAGATTTGAAGTTAATAGTGAAAGGTAATAGTAATGAGGGAGTATATTCCAGGAATGGGAAAGAGTCTGTGCAAAGGTATGTAAGAAAATGATAGAATGGCATAGACTAGCCATCATGTGCCAGGCACTATGCTAGGGAATACAAAGAAAGGTAAAAGACAGTTCTTACTCCCAAGGAGCTCATGGTCCAATGGGAATATCAATTTGGCAACTAAGTGGAGGATGTATTGAAGAGGGAAGACAGATGTGGAGTGGATCAATGAGGCTACTGTTAGTCCAGATGAGAAGTGATGAGGTCCTGAACCAGGGGTAGCAGTAGGCATGGAGAGAAGGGACCAGGTGCAACACATATTGATGGAGTAGAACTGACAAGACTTGGCAACTGATTGTTGGCAATTGATGGACATCCCCTCAATTTCCGATAGTTTGCCAACAAAAAAGAGCTGCTATAAATATTTTGCACATGTGGGTCTTTTTCCCATTTGTATGATCTCTTTGGGATAGAGCCCCAGAAGTGGTATTACTGGGCCAAAGGGAATGCACACTTTTATATTTGGGCACAGTTCAAATTGCTCTCCAAAATGATTGGATATAGAGGAGAGAGAAGTGAGGGTAAAGGGTAGAGGATGTTTCCTGAGGAGAACCTGGGTGATGGAGAAATGGAGGTGCCCTGCAGAAGTTAAGAAGAAGCAAGAGATGGGGATAGAGACAGCATTCTGAGTTTTAGATGCATGTGGGACATCCAATGTACAACGGGCGTCTGATGTTGTCCAATAGGCATTTGTTTTGGTATCTTAAGCTACCCAACCCCTAACTGGAGAGAACACTTAAGCATGAAACGGTCTGGTGGAAAGGACATTGGAAACATGGGTTGGAATCTTGGGTCTGCCATTACTAGCTATGTGACCTTGGGTAAGTCACCTAACCTTCCATATGCTCATAAGATGATAGATGTAGAGCTGAAAAGGATCTCAAAAGCTACATACTCCAACCCCCCCAAATGACATGTGAGATCCAAGTAAGGGAAATGACTTACCCAAGGTTACGCAGGCTGTGTTAGAAGCTAGATCTGAATGAAGGTCCTTTGACTCCAGTCAGAGCTTTTTCTGATGCACCATACTTCCTGAGTCTCAGTTCTTCATCTGTAAAAATAAGAATAACAATCTTTCACAACTCTTTGAAGTAGGTAGCAGGGGCACCAAATGAGATATGTATAAAATACTTTGCAAACATTAAAATACTATAAAAATGCCAACTTCAATATAATAAACCCAAAGTCAGCTCTTTCTGAATGACCACTATGGCTAATTGCTACAATTTCTTGAAGGAAAGTCCCATCAAAACAAGTAAAAGCACCAGGATTTTTTTTTCTATAGTCTTTAAATGATCAATGGGATCCATGCCCAAACATCTCAGTCCAGCCATACCAAAACTTCGCACCCATTTCCAACTTGCTAGAGTTCTACTAAATAGCTATTAACTTTGAAAGCCAAAGTATTTTATTTGCTACTTATTCATTTCGACTTAGCTGGATACTAAGTTCAAATTTCAGAACAACTAGCAATTTATTTTCAGGTTACATATTGACTAGGTTTATCACTGAGACACACCTTGAGCAGACACTGTCAATTAAAGTTATCCTGTTTCATGAATAATGCAAAGTTCTATGTACCTTGGCAACCACAAGAACTATTATGTTGACATTGAAACTTAATCCATCCTTATGCAAAATGAAGGCTGTGACATCTGTTTGGCTTTTTTTATTATCATGATTATTCTTATGCTCCACATCACTACTAAATTAGAAAGATCCAAGAGGAAAAAGATGACCTTTTCCCTAAATGATGCATCTCTCCCAGTGCCTAGAACAATGTCCTGCTCCTAGTAGGTACTTTAAAAGCACTCATTAGCCTTCTTTTCAACTGCACTGGATATGGAGCAAGAAGTGAATTGTTTTTTCTTTTCTTTTTTTTAAGTGAAAAGGTCTTAGCTCTTAGCAAGGTATTCTCATCATTCAGACCTCCCTATCCAAGACTGCGAGTGAAGAATTATAAGGACTTTAAAAAAACTAAAAGTATGTGTTAGTAAAAAACAAACAAGATTTTATTACATTCATGATATACTTATTCATTACTCGAGGAGCAGACGTTACAAATATTTTGTGCTCGTAGATTTTTGTTCCCAAAGTGCCTTCTTAGCAGAGGGGTGATTATGCCCTATGTGGGAAAGACTGAGGGTAACAGCCAAGAGCTGAATATACCTGTACTTCTCCTTTGCCCAGCTCATGAATGGCAGCTCAAGAGCTGTCAGCCCTTCAGACATCACTGCCACCTGTTGTCAGAAGCCAGTACTATTATCTGAAAAATGATCATCCTTTACCCCAAACAGCTTTCCATTCCTTGTCATTCATAAAATTAGTGAAGAGGATCTCATCTAAGGGAAGGGGAGATAGAACAAGGGTTATCTAAGATTATCACTTAGATAAACCACCAAGGAATGAGGTCATTCATGTAACTACCTCTCTGGTCTGAACAATGGGTCATAAGAACATGGATTCACAGATGGAAGGATGCTAACAGGATATCTAGTTTAATGCTTCATTTGACAGACAAGAAAACTGAGGCCCAGTAATTTAAGGTCAGTAAATAGCAAAGATTAGATTCAAAGCCAACCCTTTGACCATCAATAAATTGCTCTTTCCTATTGACTATGCTTGTGACTCCATGTTCATAGGGGAAGTACATTGACAAAGGAGACTTCTCATTGACAAGCTGCAGAATGTCCAAGAGGAAAGTGACTTTGTAATAGGAGAATTACTTGAAGGAACCAGGAATGTTTCACTTAGGGAAAAGAAGGCTTAGGGAGGACTTGATGACTGTCTTCAAGAACCTTAAGGGATATCTTGAGGAGCAAGGATTAGGTTTGCTTTGTTTGGCCCTAGAGGATAGAACCCAAACCAATAGGTGATGCAAGGAAAATCTTCCTAATAATTTTTTATTTAAAATGTTTGCATTGATATTTGGCTTTCATATTATTGTTTTGTGTTAATTTCCTATCTTATCACCCAGGCTGTAAATTCTTTAAGAGCAGGATCAATGCCTTCTTATTTCTGGTAGCCCTCACAGCACCTATCACAGAGGTCACGGGTGGAAATGGCAGCCGTGTGTAGGGGGAAGAGCCTGGACCTTCTACCTAAACAAAGGTTTGACTTGGGCAAGTCACTTGACCTCTCTCTGAACTTTAGTTTCTTATGGACTTAGTTTCTCAGGGATAGTAGTGCATAGATTACCTGCTTTCACAGGATAGTTGAGAGAAAATAATTGGCACATCTTTGATCGTTATGTAAATGATACATATAAGTTGATAATAATTCTAACAGTAAGGTATTATATACCTCTGCCATGAGTGGGACAGATAATTTCCCACAATAAATAAATTGGTGAACTTGGCATTGATTCCTTGCCAAATCCTAGACATGGCTTATCTAATAGTCTCAGAAAGGTGAGTATTAAAGTTTGCATCCTGTTGGTTCCCTGAGTAGTCATGGGAAACCAGCCTCCTTTCTTCCTTTCCTTCTTTTTTCTTTTTTTTTTTGATAGTTGATAATATATCTGGATTTCAATGCAATGTTTAGCAAAGGCTCTCAAGATAACCTTTGTAGAGAGAAATATGGACTGGAAGTACTGTTAGGTGGATTAATATAATTTAGTGATCACCTGCTCTACAGAAGTATTGATTTAGCTGGTGCCCTTCAACAAAAAATGTAATTCAAATGAACATTAATTAAGTGCCTGCAACAAATGAGATCCAGAGCTAGATTTGGGGGATAAAAAGAAACAAAAGTCTCTGCCTTCAAGGGGCTTATGATAATGACTCACATTTACAAAGTATTATAAGGGCTGCCAAGTGCTCCCAGCAGAAAACCAGAGAGACCTAACAAGAGTATCATTATCCCTATCTAAAAAACCAAACAAACAAATCTGAAGCTCAGAGAGGTTGTAGGACTTGCCCATGATCACACAGCTAGAAAGTGTCCAGGCTGCCTCTTGTCTCAGAGGGTGGATAAGACACACACACAAAATAAATGCAATACAAGGCAGAATGTGGTTAGTGTTAAGGGTCAGACAAGATTCTACAAGAAATTTGAGGAGGAAGGGGTCATTTTCGTCAAGAGGGAGCAAGAAAACCTTCATGAAAGAGTTCACTTCTCAGATGGATGAAAATATAAGTGTCTGTTTATCAAATTTTCAGATAGAATGAAGCTGGAAGAGCAGTTTAAATGCTGAATAACCGATTAAAAAAAAACAGCCCATGATATTGGGCAGGGTCCACATGATCCAAGTCCTCCTCTAGGGTTCATAAAACCAGGTGCCCAGTCACAGAAGAGGGAAACATAGCTTAACACTGAGTGACAGAAAGAAATCCAGCAATTTTAGTTGACTAGAAGCTCATGATCAGGCTGCCAAAAAAGTTCAACTAATCTTAGATCACATTAATAGAAATATGTCCAGAACAAAGGAAATGACATCTATTCTTTCCCGGTCAGGCTACACCCTGTCTATTGTGCTCAGTTCTGGGCACCACATTTTAAGTGGACCATAGACAAACTGGAGGCTGTCCAAAGGATTATGTCAAAAAGATAGCAGAAGCAACTGTTTAGCCTGCAGGAAGATTTAAGTTGCAAATGAATGCTGCAGAATGGATGAAGAATCCTTTTTCTCTTTGACCTCAAGGGGGCAGAATTAAGATCCATGAAGGGCAGTTGTAGACTTCAGCTCACCAAGAGGAAGAATTTTCTAACAAATTTCCTATCTAAAAATGGAAGAGCTGCCTCAAGAAGTAGCCAGCTCCCTGTTACTGGAAGTATTCAAGGAGAAGTTGGGTGACCACTTCTCAGAAATATAGTGGGGATTCCAACATCGAACAAGGCATTCTGTGAGATGACCACTTTTAACTCAAAGATGCAATGATTCTGTCTTTAGCAAATTCAGTGCTCTCTTTCTCATAAGAACTCGGGTGATGACATGCCAACTAGACCCAGGCATTCTGCAATGGTCGATTTTTGTACAGTTAAGTAAAAACACCATGACCATGTTTAGAAATTGAGGCAGATGCTAGATTTGAACTTTTGTTCCTTATTTTGAGCATTAATGCGCTCAACTAAAATCACGCTCCAATGCCTTATAATTTCGTGGAAGCAACCATGGGTTTTCAAAGGTTATAAGGAATTACAAGCTCTAACAGGTCCTGGAAAGACCTCAAGTATGGGCCTAAATATTAACTACATATTTGCTGAAAAGCAGCCCAGCAAAGTTCAGTGGGGCTCATCACCAACAGATTGGCTACCAGGCTATGAATTTTCTTTTTTGAGCAGTAGAAACTTAAAAAGAAAGTCTACAACAGCAGAGTGGTTTTGATCTATGTTAGCAGAGGCAGTCAAATGAATGATGAAACCACAGGTCCCTGAAGTCTCATAAAGCTATCATTTTTCCTCAAAACATTTTTTAAAGTTCATAAAAGTTTCTGGCAAAAATGAGCCAATTCATAGATATTCATTCTACTTTTTCACTTTTGACCAACATGTCTCATCTTAACCTGGTACTGCTGTTGTGGACCTTCAAAATTTGACCCTGTTATGAAGCCAACTTCAAGCAGAAGAACAGCTTGATATAGATATAGATAGACTGTATATACTTATACATGAATGCATCTCCTCCAATAGAATTTAAGTCACCTGAGGGCAGGAACAGGTAGTTTCTTTTTTATCATTTATTCCCAGAACCTAACACACGTTAGATGTTTAATAAATGCTTGTTTGCTTGATTAGATCGTAACTCCAATCTATAAACATAAATATTACCTATACCAATGATGTATTTATTTGGGGGAACTGATCATAGGAACATCAATTTCTATAAATTCTGACCATTTACAAATCTACTTCTGAAATAAATCAGAACTAAAGCCTAACATTTCTCTTTCTCAAACCAAGGAGATTTGACTAAATCACCTAAGAGCTCTAACATGTTAGGATGTGCATGAAACAAAGTAATCTAAAGATGATAGACACCAAACATATTCAATCATGCTCATCTTGAAATAGATTTGGGCTTTTGGTTTTCCTCTCCTCTCTTAGTCCAAGTTTAACCTGACAGGATCACAAACAGAACAAAGAATAAAACCAAGAAGAGATTTATACACCTATAGCCTCGCTGGGTTCAGAAAGTCAGAGTCAGTTTAACCTTTCATTGCAAACTCATCAAAAATACAGTAAGAACTCAGAAGATGAGGGGAAAGAGAATGGAAAGGTGGCTGCCTTGACCTAAGATTTCATCACTGTAAGGAGTTCCCCTCAAGGCAAAGTTTATAGTTTATTTAGAGTTTCTTGGGAGTACAGGGATATTCAGTGACTTTCTCTCTAGCCATTATATTCCATAATTTTTCAATGTGACAACATATTTGAATTATTACTTTATTATTAATAGTGACAATGATTAAAAAAGAAGACTTTTTCTTACAGCATTTCAATTTAGAAAAAAAAAAGTAGAATATTCCAGGGTAGCACACCCTTGTAGTTTGACCAAAATGTACAAGTTGATAACTATTTGAAGGTTTGCTGTACCCAAAAACATTTATAATGTACATGAAAAGCCCAAACAATGTTATTTTAAATTGCCTAAATTAAAATCAGGAGTGGGTACTAGATAAGCATTAAATGGATTTTTTCCCCACTTGCATCATATTCAAGGGAATATTTAAGTGGCTAAAACTTACCACAGGCTTAAGTGATTTCCCTACAAACCCCTAAACATCTATGATTATTTTAAGGATGAGGAAATTAAAGTGCTTAGCTATACCTTTGTAAAGGAAGAACTTTTTCACAAAGTTCCAATCAAAATGAACAACATTAGCCTGGGGTCATTAAGTCTTCCTTGGCTAAGATGTCTCTATCCTTTGGTTAACAGTTGTTGGGTTTGGGGGATGCTGTTCACGTGGGTGGGTTGTTTTTTTTTTTTAAATTTGGGAAGATGTGTAAAAGGTAATGGGATGAAGATGGCCCTGGGAGGTAGACAACATCAGAATCCTTGTCCCAGCCCTTCCACTAACTACACATGTGATCTGGGGGCAAGCTTCTTAACCTCTCTTGGCTTCAGGTTTCCTCAACTGTAAAATGAGAAGAGTGGAGGCAGTTAAACCAGTTAGGAGGCCACTGCCATCATCCAGGCAAGAAGTAATAAGGATTCTAAATTAAGTGGCAAGAATAGCAATGGGGGAGGGGAGGTGCAGGGGAGTGGGAGGGGAAATACAGGTGAAAAACTTTTCAGAAGTAGGATTGAGAGTACTTAGTGAATGAATGGATATGAGAAGTAGAGGAGGGTTAAATGATTTGTTAGGGCTGAGAGAGATCTAGGACCCAATCACAGATGTCTTAGCCTAGTGCTTTTCCCATTATACCATAAAAAAGTATAACTAGATATGATCCTTGAATGAACCAAACCATTAAATCTTTACGTTGTACTTCCTAAGTGGATATTTAAGCATAGCTAAAAGTAATAGCAGTGCTGAGAAAATCCCAAATGAGAAACTTAGACATCAAAAACAAAGTCTGGGTTTACTAGTTTTCTCAAGAATCACCACAAGTCATAGAGAGCTTTGGGGAAATGAGTCAAAGATTAATCAGGAGTAGTATCCCAAATCAATTTCAATATCACCAGACATGCTTTGAATTTCAGCTTCATTGTGTATCAATCAGGAGAGCCAGGCAACCACAACTGTTAAGTGAATCCCTAGAGCACTGAGGAAGAAGGCTCTATTTGTGTTTAGAGAAGGAGGGGAAGGGGAAAAGAAATAGAAGATTGGGGAGATTATGACCTGAACTTGCGAATTTGTCTCCTGGGGAGACAAAACAAACACATGAAACAAAGAAACAAAGCACCAAACACCACACACACATATATACGCATACGCACGCACACACACAGTATAAGCAGAGTATTTCTGGAGCTGAAAGGAGGCAGAGCATAGATAGGCATAAGCCAATCTTGAGATGGGGAATGAGGCTGGGCCTACAATACCCCAGAAGCAGGAGATGAGAGGCAATGTAGAGTGGTGGAAAGAGCACTAGATTTATGGTTAAGAGATCTGGCCTCCAATTCAAACCTTACTAGCTCATGTGACCCTGGGCAAGCCTTCTGAGCCTCAGTTTCCCTACCTGTAAAATGAAGACAGTTAATGCTCATGCAACTACTTCATACATACATACAACACACTTCATATTTCACAGAGTTGCTAGAAAAGTTCTCCATAAACATGAGAGTACTGCATAAATATTGTTATTTTCTATTATATTTTATATGATTACGAAGAACAGTCTGGAGGACAGCTTGGTTTCTGAATTTCAAAATATATTTATGGATCTGTCAATGTGTTCTGTTTCATACTTATGAAAACCCAACTCCTCTATTTTCTGATTTCCCAAGTATACCTTAATTGCCCATTGATATTAATAGGGATCAAGTTCTAAAGCATCGCTAGCCAGCTTAGTTAGAAAGCAGCTTCCAATAACATCCTCATTAGCCATTTGATAACGAAGTCTGTGCTTCTTCCAGAGCCATACAACAGACTATCAGGTAATGAGAAGTGGTTCTCATGCTGCCAGCACTCAAGTTACCATAAGCTCAGGGTTGTATTGCTCCAGAGGGCCTCTGGCTATCTGCCCAGTAGCCCGCAGAAAAACCTGCATTTCTCTAGGGAAGAGGAGGAGGAAGAAGCCCAGTGACGTCTGACCCATCCATCAGCTTTGCCTTGGCCCTGCCCCTAATTCTACCTTTAGTTACATTGTATAGACTATGACCAATCCTCAGAAGTCGGGGCTCTGGAAACTCCAAGGCTGGTCTGATGGCCCAAGAAATTTGGGCAACATGAATAGCATAGGGAATCAGAACCCCTATGTACTACTGAATTATTTGAAGCCATTACTGTCCTATTTCTCTTAGTACACATACTCCACAAATTTCAGCCTCTATTAGACAGGCAAGGACTTTTCCTCTTTAGGGAATAAAGAGAAAGAAGAAAGCTTGGCATTATCTTGGTGTAAAGTAAAGCACTTCAGATTGGGGTCAAAAAGATCTGGGTTCAAACCCTATCTCTGTGAATTACTGTTTGTATGACCATAAACAAGCCCCTCCCCTTCTCTAGGTCTCAGTTTCCTCAACAGTACGATCAGGGCAGCTATATTAAATAATGCCAAGAACTAGCACTTATATAGTATTTTAAGGTTTGCAGAATACTTTAAATATTTTCTCTTATTTGATCCTCACAACAACCCAGTGAAGAAAGCTCTATTATTCTCCTTATATTTACAAATAATGGAAACTGAGGCTGATATAAAGTGACTTGCCCAGGGTTACACAGTATTAATTGTCTGAGGTAGGGTTTTAATTCAGATCTTTCTGATGCCAAGTCTGACACTATTTACCACGCAGTCTAGCTGCTTAATATAATAACAAGCACTGATAAAGTCTTTTACAAATATTATTTCATTTAATCCAATCACAAAACCCAAGAAATTAGATGCTATAATTATCTCCATTTTAACTGAGGCTGAGTCAGGATCACTTAGTTAAGAAATGCCTGAAGGAGGATTTGAACCAAGACTTTCCAAATCCAAACCCAGCGCTCTATCTCCTCTGTTTCATCTCTAAATGCCTTCCATACCTGCATCTTGATGGCTGAAATGCTAGGAAGTGGGTTATATGGTGCTCCTGAGTTTCAGATATGGTCAAATCTACATTGTCAGAAGGTAGATAACTCACATTGAAGCTAAGCCTTAGCAAATCTTTTCAACCTCTTGCTTTTGTGATCATCATTCCTGCTGGCTTTTATTTGGCATATAGCCCAGCTCTAGCTAGAAGTGAAGACCTTTTAAGCAGAAACATTTAATTACCTTCCTTCACTTTCCCCCATGGAAGGCCTATCACTTCCACTAGAGAAAGCTGTATTGAAACTGGCACCTCCCTCCAAGGAGGAGCTTTCTATTCCTAGGACAAATGATGGAGCAAGGAGGGAGAACACTAGACAATTACAAAACCAAAGCTAGGACAGGGCAATGGATGCTTTGACCAAGGGCATCAAGATTAAGTGGGGCTGCCAACTACACTCCTTAGATATGTAGAAATAACTGAATTAAGCACCTTGTTAACAAGCTAAGTAGCTTAAACAGGAAGCTACCAGATGGTTCACTCTCCTGGGTTTCCTCCTCACTCCCCCCACCGTTCCTCCATAGACCCAACCTATGATCTCTCCTACAACTATAGGCTTCCCAGCAATGTCTGTCTTGCCCCACATGGGGCCTTGTCTTTTGAGAATTAAGTGCTCATTTCCCACAACTGAATTTCTCTTAAAAAGTTAATTTATGGATACATCTCAGGCTGCTTACCCCAGTATCTTGAGTTAAGTCTTCCCTCTGATTTTATTAGGTTAAAGTGTTTACAAATTTCAAAAATGTCAAAAATAGTCACATTCATTTACAAATAGACAAAGTTGCAAAGTCAAGTTTTATTTAGTATCATCCTTGCCACAGACCTAACATCTAGCACGGTGGCTAGCCCACAGGAGGTACCTAATCAAAGCTTCCTGAAATTGAACTGGGAGGGTACTGTTATTTGGATTTACCCTATTCTTGGAGACATTGTATCCTTCCACTTCCTACCCATCCCAAGGCTTGTCACGCTGTATCACTAGTACAATGCCTAGCACAAAGTAGATGCTTGACAAATGTTGCTGATTATTAGCATGGAAAGGGAAACTTCAGGAGTTACTAGCCTGCTTCTTCCCTGACTGCAATACCTCAAGGATATAAGATCTTGTCAGTGTGGGTAATTGCTTCCACCCACATGGGTCACACTGCTTCTATGACTTAGTACATAACCTTATGGACCAAAAAGTTCATCCAGTGGCAAATAAGTCTCTCCAAATTTAGCCAGGCTGATCCTCAGATAACAGAGGTACCATCCTACTCGAAATCCTTTTCAAGTTGGTAGGACCTGGTGATACTGGCTCATGGCACCTCCTCACCAAGATGAGGCACTGAAGGAACCAGTGGAGGTTTCTGCCCTGTACTCTACTACGGTGTTGGGCTAGTGGTCACCTAAACTTTCTCTGTTCTAATGAATCCATTTAGGGTTCGAAAGTCTTTCTTATTCAGGGGTTGTTAATTTTTTTGGTGTTCTAGGCCCCTTTGACTATCTAGTAAAGTCTATAGACTTTGGAATAATAATGTTATAAAATAAAACATGTAGAATCAAAAAGGAAGTCAATTACATGTAAATACAGTTTATCTGTGTCTGTGCATGCACACGCACACACACACATTTTCTTTTTCCAAAAACAAGTTAATGGATTCCAGGTTAAGAACACTTGCTGTAATTAAATAAACTTCATTACTACTTAAGAGCTCTGCCTTCCCTTTCTACATCTATAAAAGAAGTATTATACCAAGAAAGAGACCAAATGACTGGAGGTCACTTTATGAGGCCCAGGAAGAAAACTCCTGAAAATCTA
This sequence comes from Trichosurus vulpecula, assembly GCF_011100635.1. Taxonomy (NCBI): domain Eukaryota; kingdom Metazoa; phylum Chordata; class Mammalia; order Diprotodontia; family Phalangeridae; genus Trichosurus; species Trichosurus vulpecula. Next base: position 69,812,449 of record NC_050577.1, on the reverse strand, counting down.
GCTAAGCTGAACCAAACTCCTCCCAAAAGCACTGCTGGAAGGTTAAGAAAACAGTGGCAATGCTCATCTCCCAGATTTCATCAATTATGATTCTGTCCCCTGTTATCAGACTGGACTTTGCACTGCACTTGGATGTGGATACATCCCACATTAAAGAGACCACATAGTATGTTTTCTCTCTATGAGCAAGGTTCTGATCTGCTGCTATAACAAAATAGCTTCCTCTTAGGTCTTCATTCCTTATTGAGAACTGATAGTACTAGAAATGCCAACTTAAATTAGGTGACTCTGTCTCTCTGCCTCTCTGCAATTTTATTTCAATCATATTCATTAACAACTAGGGAATTTATGGGGGAACCTATTGGATTCACAGCATTTCTCTAGTTATGTCAACATTACAAAGTTTATATGAAGCACTGAAGAGTATTATATCTCAAGGTGGCATTCCAATTGTGATTTCTTGGTCCAAGTTCTTTTCTTTGTCAAATCAAACTTTTAATGCTCTTTGTCAAAAAGCTAGTGAAGACAAGGAGCCAGCTCCTTCCAGCCACATGCCCTGCCAGATTAAGCATGCTTCAGGGAAGAGCACTAGTTAGGGGAACATGTTGGAGGGGGTTGGGTGGGGAACAAGAGGTGCTGGACACCAGCACGACTACTCATCTGGGTTTTTGGAACTCTCACTTTCTAGCCTACACTGCAATCATAGATAGAAACATTCCTCAGGCACCAACCATGTGCAAAACGCTGAGCTAGTTGCTGAAAGTATGTAGATGAAAGAACATACTGCCTTCCCTCATATAGTATGTGATCTGAAAGGGTACGGGATATACACAATGAGGTGTGATACATGCTAGCACTCTGATTATAATTTTCACGCTTGTGGAGAAAAATCTTCATTAACCATAAGAAAGTCACAAGTCTACATAGGCAGAGATTTAGGGTTGGAAGAGAATACCCTCAGTCCAGCCCTTGAATTTACAATTAAGGAACCATGAGGCCAGAAGAGCTTAGTTAAAGGGCTTGCCCAGGTCACACAGTTAATACGGAGCAAGGCCAGTATTTAAAGCCAATTCCTGACTCCAAACACTGTGCTCCTTGCATCTGAGCCCCATAATATTGTCTGCATACATTCCTTCCTTCCCATTTACTTTAACATTGCTTAGCAAATGACCCCATTTTAAATTGAGAAGTCAGGGATTAAGTGTGAAATCAGCAAAGTAAGTTAGTGGACAACCAAGCATCATCTGTGAATTTGGCAGCTTGAAGTGACAACAAAGAAGAAATCATATTGCCAACCCAACAGTGGTTTTAAGATGACAAGTTGCATATGAAATGGGAAATGATGAGTATATCTATTGACAGAAATAATAACACTAAATTATTCAGAAATCTCAATGGTGTCTGCCAATGGTTTAAAAAATGTACATGAGACCTGCGGAGAAGGGGAAAGACATATGTGAAGATTTATTTCATTGTATTATAATAGTTCTTTCCACAAACTACACAAATTAGCACTGTACCAACCTTTGAATATGAAAGTGAAGTTTTCCACAATAAGAGTTGTGGTTTTCTGCAAGGGGAAAATGCTGAGTTATTGAAGATAGCAAAACAAAAGTATTTCAAAAAATAAAAGTCTTATGCAGCAGGAAGCAACAATTTTTGGTTTTTCTCTAAGACTAGAAAAAAGTCAAGGGAGGAAAACTAAAACACTTCCCAAGCAACAAAAGCATGTTAGATTTTGTTGTTTGTTGTTTTTAAGAGACGAGAGAGTTTATTTTAAAACACATACAGCCATTGGGTAGATAGGAGTGCTGTTGGTACAGTCACGTGCTCCAAAGTGACCAGAGTTAAGAAAGACATAGCACTGCCCCCACATCCAGCACTTCACCAAGCACGCTACTTTTGTGAGGAATATGAGAGCAGAAGGGTTCGGTCCCACAGAGAGGTTGGCCATTGAATTGTTATAGCTGGCGCGATGGATAGAGTGTAGGGCCTGGAGTCAGGAAGACTCATCTTCCTGAGTTCAAATCTGGCCTCTGGCATTTACTAGCTATGTGACCCTGGTCAAGTCACTTAACCCTATTTGTCTCAGTTTCCTCATCTGTAAAATGGGCTGGAGAAGGAAACCACTCTTAATGACCAGCTTCCAGATCTGTCCAAATTCATTTTTCAGGGGTAGGTCAGAAATTTACATGGATAATATTAACTTTTAACTTAAACTTAGGTGCTGTTAATTTTTCCAAGAATTTGAGGTGACTTAGAATAGGGAGGATCTTCATGAAATACTCTTAGTCTCAAGAAAACTACATTTTTCCTTTCTACACTCTGCCAATATCTCTCCCAAGGCAATTATATGAGAATTTCATTTTACTAGTTTGTTTGTTTATGGGCGCAGTTGGGGTTAAGTGTCTGAGGGCATATTTGAACTCAGGTCTTTCTGACTTCAGGACTGGTACTCCATCCACTGAGTCACCAACCTGTTCCTTACTGTGTTATTTTTTTTAAAGTGACAAGGGAATTTATTTTAAAATACACTAGCCTCTGCCAAGGCAGCCTTGGGAGGCCAGGAAAGCTACTAGGCTGGTCACAGGCCTCAAGCAGGCATTGCAAGCTCAGAAGCAGAAATGCCTTCCTTGGACCATCGAGGCCCTCTGGCTTACATCAGGAGCCTGTTGGGGCTTGGTCTCTTTCTTAGTACAGTTTCTTCCCTGCATGGGGGCAGACCTGCCCTTCTTCCTGAATACTAAAATAATACCTTCTCTTTCCTAGGGAGACTCTTTTGCTCCTTCCTGATTGACTCTGGACATGCTCTAGCCTCCTCTTCTAGCTCTTTATCCTTAGGATGAGAGCTGCATCTCGTGGAAAACCAAAGGGTCCCCTAATCTTCCCTGCTGGGAGATATTGAGTTACAATTTTCACAACCAGAGTCTTAACCAGATATAATAAAGAGAGCATTAAGACCCATGTTAGCAGATAAGAGAGGAGGGAAGGAATGGGAGAATACCAAGTCATACTGTGTTTAACCACTTCACATGACTATGAATGCCTTCTCTAAGGATCTATATATTTTTAGTGAGAGATTTCTTTTATGCTATGGACCAATGAAGGCATAAGTAATTTAAATCTTACTCATAAAATTATTATGAATACAAATTTTGCTTTCCAAAAATAAAAATATGCTCATTAAGCTTGGTCTTGAAGGAGTGAGGAGAGAATACCCCTCATTCCTTTTCTTGCAGCAATGGAGGATTACAGATGTGGCACACTGCTTATGCTGTCAGCCTCAGCTGATTTTTTCACTAGTTTTACTGAACCATGTTCCCCTCTTCTTTATCCTTTGTTATCATGGATAGCTTTCTAGGTAGGGGAATAGGGAGGGAATGTCAAACCAAACAGTATCAATAAAAATCATTTAAAAGAAAATAATAATACTGCTATCTTGTTTTACTGTTTTGAACTGACAGCCATGTTCACAAAGGAGGCAAAAAAAAAACTTTCCTACACACTTATAAGAAAGAACTAGACTGCTGAACTGTGAAGCATTATGAGAAGAGAGATCTTCGGTTTTGCCAGCATTTTTTGAAATTAAAGAAAAGAGAAAGAGTCAATGTATAAGCCTTCTGAAAAAGTATAAGTTTGGGGTAATGAATGTTTTTTCAGTTATAAATGATTCATGGCATTCTGGGTCAAGGAACACTACTATGCCAAGTAGATGCCAAAGGGCATTGGGTCCTGAGCCAAGCAGTAGTAGGGCTGAATGCTGCTGCTAAGCTCCAGCAGCTTCAGGTACCAGGAACAAGAATGGTGTCTTCTCCCATTGCTTTGCAGCAGCTGTCCTCTTCCATCAGAAGATCAGAAGGTCCTGGGTGCCCCCTACACCATAGACTACAAAGAGCACTGGACTAGAAGCCAGTAAACAGGTTGGGCTGCCACTGCTAAAGATTAGAAAGAATACTTCTCCGACAGGGTTGCAGGGAGGACCAATGGAAAATGAATAGCTACAGAGAAATGTAAGATGCTAGGGTCATTATTCCTATTGTCGGGATACTAATCAAGATACACAGGAGTCATCCCCACCCCTATGGCAGTGTACTTTCTTCACCCCAATGTTCCCTACCAGCTAACACATACTAGCTGAGTGATTGTGGGTAAGTCACTCAAACTCTCACTGGCACACACAACTCCCTAAGATCATGCAACGTGGATCAAAGCATGGGCCCAAGGTGGGGGGGTAGGGGGGATATTTGCCAGATATTCCCATGTCACAAGGCCAAATTATTACATTGTCACTGGTGACATTTTTGCTGGCTAGTTAGATGTTTAGGCAGCTAGGTGGTGCAGTGCTGGGACTGGAGTGAGGAAGAACCATATTCATGAGTTCAAATCTGGCCTCAGATACTTACTGTGTGACCCTGGGCAAGTCATTAACCCTGTTTCCTCATCTGTAAAATGACCTGGAGAAGGAAACCATTCCAGTATCTTTGCCAAGAAAACCCCAAAAGAGATCACAAAGAGTCAGAACTAAGAAACAACAATTTAGATATTAGTATATTTTCACAGCTATAAATAAGATCCCTATTGGTGAGACTTTGGTTTGGAGGTAGAGGGCTTGGCTTTGAATTCCAGCTGAGTCACTTACTCCCTATGCAACCCTTGGCAAATAATTTAACCTCCCAGGGCCTCAGTTTCATCTGTTAATAAGCAGATTGAATTAGATGATCTCTAAGATTTATTCCACTTCTCAATCCATGATTCTATGTGGGTCTTGGGCAAGTCACTAAACCAATATGAAAATAAAAATTTCCTCATCTGTAAAACAGGAGGCAGCTTAGGTGGCTCAGTGGACAGAGCACTGGCCCTGGAGCCAAGAAGACCTGAGTTCAAATCTGACTTTAGGTACTTACTAGCTGTGTGGCCCTGGGCAAATCACTTAACTTCTGTCTGCCTTAATTCACTGGAGAAGGAAATGGCAAACCACTCCAGTACCTTTGCCAAGAAAACCCTATGAACAGAATGATCCACAGAGTCATGAAGAGTCAGACGAAATAACTGAACAGCAACGTCTATAAATTAGTAAACAAAACAAAACAAAATCAACAACAACTTGTACTACCTGATGCATGGGATTGTTGTGAGAAAAACACTTAAAGTCCTGCAGCAATGCGAGTTATTATTTTGGTTCATATTTTCAGGGTTTCTAAGGGAGAACTAAAGAGACTCATCTATGAAATTGGAAGGACCTAACTTTAGTGAGATAGGAGTCTATAATGATGATAAAGTTAAATTTTAACATATCTTGAAGAATTGAGCTCCAGGGTATTTTTTGGTGGGGGAGTGGGTTGGTGAGGGGATTGATGTATATTTGCTTTTAAGGTTGGATTACTATTAGGCTCCTGTCTTAAAACAATTTCATGGGAAGAAAATGTGGCATATTTGGGTTTCTACTAGAAGTGTTTTTACTGTTACACCCAAAATAGGCAAGTCAGAAAAGTACCAAATCATTTCCAAGTAGATCTCAGAGCCATTAAAAACAACAAATATTCTGTTAATTCTACATATACACAATTTCAAAAGGAAAAAGATTGTCCAAAATAAATTGACATTTCAGTTATTTTTAAAATCATTGCCAAAATAAATTTTAAACTATTTCTCCCCAAAAGTGCAGAATTTCTAAATGTCCAAATTGGCTAGTTTCAAGTCTGGCCTTTTCAATTTTAAATATCATGGCATCATTTAAAAAAAAATGGTCTCCTATGAAGTCAACCTTGATACAGGATTATTGAAGTTTAGTGATTATAAAAACCAGGCTGGGAATATTGGCATTTGATGCAATGATTGTATGGTATAATGGATAGAAAGTCACCTTTGAAACCAGTGGACAAGTCCCTTAAGTTTGGAGGACTCTAGAAGAACTCTTGAACTCTTGAAGACTAAGTTGCAAAGGAAGAACTAGATTGTATTGAGAGAAGGAATTTCTTCATTTTATCCAGTGCTTAGCACAATGCCTGGCACACAGTAGGTGCTTAATAAATATTTATTGACTGACTTCACCTAGGATTTCCCTATACTGACTAAACTACAGGTCTTGGTCCTCTCCTTAACCTGTTCCCAAAACAATGATCACAATAGAGAAAAAAGAAAGCCAAACATAATTGGTTTAGGACAAAGACAGCAGAATATGAACATAGCTAAAGAAAAAAAACAAGGCACTTCTCCTTGAGAAGTAGTGGCAGAAAGAGGGAGGTGAGAACAGAAGAGAAGGAAAAAGAACAGAACAGCTTAGGATAGAGGGACAAAGAAATGCATCTGAAGTCCTGGGAAATTCTTGGCACAAAGGATCAGCTGGATGTAGGGAGTTGAAATGGGTGTCTTAACTAGCCAGAGGAAGGAAAGATTAGGGAAAAGTGACTAGAAGAATAGCAGAAAAGAAAGGAGAGGAGAGGAGGGGAGGGCAGGGAGGAAAAGGAAAAAAGATGTGCCCTAAGTAAAGGAGCTAGCTGGTAGGAAAGGCAGAGATAAGATGCAGAGAAGAGCATCTGAGACAAACACTCTAAACTGAAGATTACCAACAGCCAGATGGGTCTAAGACAACTTAGTATGAAAACAACAACAAAAGGAACCTAGCCTGACAAAGCAAAACCCTCTCTTTTGGAAGGGGGGTGGGGTGGTGCTGGCTGGGGAACACAGGACTTGAGAGAATGAAGCGGGAAAATAGCTACACTAGAAAAAGTCTTAGGGCAAAGAAGAGTCTACCAACTGCTGCTCACACAGAGCTGAATTGTTGGTATTCTTTCCTCTGCAGGGAACAGTGCTAATCTCTTAGGTTCAATGGCACTGAAGGGCCAACATGCTCCCCACCAGGGAGGGAATGCCTGGCTCACTTCCCAAAAACCCCACTGGGAAAGTGACAAAATGTGTTAGCTTTCTACCTAACTCTCAGACATGAACAGAGAATCTTTGTAGCACACCAAGCTGTGAAATAATTGCAAGCACTAGTCTATAAAAAACGTTTTGATTACCTCCTGAAAGAGCTTGGAAGTTTGAAGAGACATCATTACATGCCCAGAAACCTACACATATTTATTCTACAAATTACCTACCATGTGTGCTTAGCACTATGTTAAGTCCTACACATATAAGGATGGAGGAAAATAAAGAAGGAACTTCCATCTCTGCCCTTGTGAGGTAAGACAAGTCACCTACCTATAAAGCAGTGAGAACAATTCTCAAAAATTTAAGTGTAATAGTAAGGGACCACAGTGACAGCTCTGAATGAGATGAGTATTTTACTTACTTCACTGGACTGTTTGTGAGGATTAAATAAAAATGAGTGAAAAGAAAATCCTTAAAAAATACTATCTAAGTGTCATCTGTCATCACTATTACCATCATCACAGCCTTGGATGTGAGCTATTACCCTTTCTGTACTAATGTAAAAATGATTCTTCTAGATAAAAAAGAACCAGGTGATATGGATGAGGTGGGGGTGGGGGTTGAAAGAGAACATAAGTAAACATTTTAAAAACAGACCACAAGTCTATGAACTATAGCAAATAGATCAATGTCCAAGATCATAGTTTTATAACTAGAAGGGGCCTGAGAGACTGTCTAGTTCAAACCCTCCCAGCATTTTACAGACAAAGAAAGAATTATTAAGTGATACTGTTTCTGGGGCTTGAAATACAAAGACACAAGTGCTCCTGCCCTGAGGAAGCTTACATTTTACTGGGCAAGACAACATTAAGTTGTTTCGTTGGGAAAGACAGCACCTAAGTTGTAAACACAAAGGAAGAGGGAAAATGGTAGAAGCAGCTGGGGGTGGGGGTGGATTGGGGAAACAACCAGAGAGGCCTCTTATAGAAGGTGGCATTTGATCTGTGCTTTGAAGGAAACTAATTGGGTTTCAAAGAAGCAGAGTTGACAACTTGCACAAAGATGGAGTGTTGTGGGTGAGAAAGAGCAAGAAAGCCAGTTTGACTGGACCTGAGAATGAAGAGGAGTAATGCATCATGAGCCTGGAGAGGTAGGTTACAACCAGGTTGCAAAGGGCTTTATTAAATGCTAAACAGATGAGATTGTATTTTATTTTACAGGTAAGAAGGGGTTAACAGAGATGAGGAGGGACATAGCCAGACCACTGCTTCAGGACTACCACTGGAGGAGACACTGGAGGCAGAGAAACCAACTAGGAGGCGATCATAACAGTTCAGATGAAAGGTGACAAAGGCCTGAACTAGGGCGGTTGCTATGTGAGATATTGCAATCAGCAAAACTTGGTCACTGATTGGATGTGCGTAGTGAGGGAGGCTGAAGAGGGGGTATGACTGTGAAGGTGTCAAGCTGGGTGACCAGAAGGATGCTGGTGCCTTTACCAGAAACATGAAAGACTCAGAGGGGTGAGGTTCATTGGGGGGGAAATGGGGCACTGCTATCCAAATAATTTGCCATTAACACCACTAACAAATAATCATAGGATCTAAGAGATTGAAGTGAGGAGAGTATCAAGAAGAATCACTTTGAAGCATTGTGTGTAACAGATTAGAGCAGCTTAGGCTACAAAATCCATATAGTAAAGCCTGCTGATTTGTCTAGAAACTAAAAACCACATTTACTTTTGAAATAAGATCATACTTATTGGTACTAAGTATAATGCAAAGGATACCAGTGTGGTATAATAAAAACCTCACTAGATTTAAAATCAGATCTGGGTTTGAATTTCAGCTTTGCCATTTGCTAATTCTGCAACCAAAGGCAAGTTAGTTCCTATGTCTGACTCTCAGTTTCCTTCTCTGCAAAAGGGAGATAATAAACACAATAAGGGTTTTATAAGGAGAGCACTATAGAATCGAGAGTTATTCTACATGCCAGAGTTTTCAAGATGCAGACAGTGGTCCTAGATCACTTTAACATACAGACCACCTCAGTGGCATTTCTTTGAATATTTCCTTTTCAAGCAGCCCAGAGTGGTGGTCATGGGCTATAGCTGGAAACACACAAACAGGACTGCTCACAATGACTTAAAATTGGACAGACGTTCCCAATTTCACCTTGCTTGGCTAATTGCACAGAAGCAGCCAGGGTCACAGCAGTTGCCATGGAGCAGCTGGCAGGCTCCTGCATGGAGACGTTGCAGAACAGCTGGGGAATGCGGGATGCTTCTGAACAAGATGCAAGGCCACCCCAAATAAGGCTACGTGTTGATCCACTGCACAATGGAGGCAGACAGGCGAGGGCAGGTCTGGCACATGTATTCCAGCTGCCCCTTTCTTCATAGTCACAGAGCGCAACAAGTGGATACAAATGGTGGAGCCCTCATTCACAAAAAAACACTTGTGGTTTTGCTCCTAACCCTTTAAAAGTAACAACTGAAAATCAATCAAACAGCTAAGTTCCTAGTTAGACTCAAAGTTGCTGGATGCTTACTAACAAAACCATGGCAAGCCAATTATTGGCGCCATGTATGATGATGATGGTTCTTGTTGATCCTCAAAGAGCAATGGTTTTTGGACTCAAAAGACCTAATGTCAAATCACACCTTTGACCTTTACTACCTGTGTGACTTTGGATAAGACATTTACCTTCCCAAAGCTCCCTATCTGTAAAACCTATGAGTTGTGCTAACTAGATGGCCTCGAGGTCCATTCTAGCTCTAAATCTATATTGAAATCCCACTGAAGACAAGGCAAGTATTATTCTGACCATTTTATGGCTGAGAAAATTGACTCGAGTTATAAGTGAAGCTTGTTGTTCAGGTGTGGCTAACTCTTTGTGACCTCATTTGGGGTTTTCTTGGCAGATACTGGAGTAGTTCACCATTTACTTTTCCAGCTCATTGTACAGAGGAGAAAACTGAGGCAAACAGGGTTAAGTGACTATTCCAGGGTCACACAGCTAGTAAGCATCTGGATTTGAGGCTGGATTCCAGCCTAGAGTTCTATCCACTGCACCGCCTAACTGAACTGTATGACAGGCAAAGGAGACAGAACTAAAACACAGTATGACCTCTGATCTTGTGAGCTATGTACCACAAAGAAAGTTACCTCTCTCTTATGGCCATAAAGTTAGCTTTGGTAGCTAGATAATGAGATTATGAGGCTCCTGAAATCCTATTCATATGCATAAATTTTTCCCCTTTTCTTTTTTGGTCTGATTTCTTCGATGTAGGGAGCTCCTAGCTTGCAAATTCCTTCCACCAATGCAGATTGACAACTATTCAGCAACGTATAACATTAAGGAATTACCTGAGGACACCAAGAAGTGAAGCTACTTGCTCAGAAGTGTATGTAACATGATCAGCCTGTGTTAGAGGTTGGACTAGAACCCAGGTCTTTCTGGGTTCTCACAGCTGAGTCTTTTCTTTTATTTATTTTTTATTTTTAGTTTACAACACTCAGTTCCACAAGTTTTTGAGTTCCAAATTTTTGCCCCTTCTCCTCCTCCCCCCTGCCCCCCAAGATGGCATGTAATCTGATACAGGTTCTACATATACCTTCACATTAAACTTATTTACACAATAGTCAAGTTGTAAAGAAGGATCATAACCAATGGAATGAACCATGAGAAAGAAGAAAAGCAGAAAAGAAAAAAGAATGAAGCAAGCTACATACAGGATAAATAGGAAATAGTTGAAAGAAAGAGAGCATTGGACTTAAGAGGAGATTAGGAAAGGCTTCCTATAGAAGTTCGGACTTAAAGGAAGCCAAGGAAGTCAGGAGTTTTAAAGGAGGAGGGAGAGTTTTATTTTGGGGAGGGGGGTTGAGGGGGCAGCCAGTTTCTACTCACTAAAGCTAGAGCCTCAATTTTTCTTTCTTTCTAAAAGAAATAATTCTTGAGCCCAAGGTCCACTGTACATTAGGTAAGCAGCTCCCTTCCAGCTCTGAAATTCGGTGCTTCATTCTAATATTCTTATAATTAGAGAAGTAGAAGCAGGTAGGTGGTGCAGTGGATACAGCACTGGCCCTGGAGTCAGGAGGACCTGAGTTCAAATCCCACCTCAGACACTTACTAGCTGTGCAACCCTGGGCAAGTCACTTAAGCCTGATTAAGTGACTCAAAAAGCCTCAAAAAAAAAAAAAAGAATTAGAGAAGTAGTCTTCCTTCCTCTAATACACCAGAAGTTGTGAAAGGAAGTCATACTTGCCCTCAGGTTCTTCCCTCTCCCAATTTTCCCCCACTATTTGTGAAATTGAAGAACTTTCACTGATGAGCTCACTCAGTGAAAGGATAAAACGGCTTTCCTTCAACTTGCAATACCTCTGGTGCACTGTGGGTGTCGCCTTACTAGAGTTGGTTCAGCAGGTCCCAGACCCCACACTTGTGTACATATTTCTATCACTTAGCTCATATAGAAAGAACAAATCCACAATACAAAACATTACATCACAGGAGAATGGCCCCGTTAAGCCAACATTCTACCAAGAGGGAAGGGGAGATAGAGATGGGGGAGGCTTGTTTTTTGTTTTGTAATGTTTCCTCACAACAGGACAATTAAAAAATGACTGAATTGCAATAAAAGGCCAGAATGAGGGAGCAAGCTCATGATTTCTGAGCTTCTTGTTAACTATTCTAATTATTTAGGTAATGCTTTGGCTACTTGCAAGTTAGAAGTAACCAGATACACTTATCAAAGTGAATGTGGTGTGTATGTGTGTTTATTGTGTGCATCCATGCATATGTAAACTCAAAGTGATTGCAAATAAAGAGCAACTCTTAGCTGTTTTTGCTTTTATCTCTCTGGAGCCTAGGGAGAAAAGGAAAGTAGAAGGAAGGGAAGGAAAGTTTAGCACTTAAATTAATAGTAGCCAGGCACCCCCTCCTCTCCCCATTTTAACTGGCTCAGCACTAAGGACATCTTGAGTCACCAATTATAACAAGTATCACTTCAGAGTTAGAAAAAAAAATTTTTTCTTCAAAAAGGCAGGATTATTGGGCAAAAAAAGGTACCTTATACAACTCAATCTTGAAGTATAGTTACATTAACATATGAATGAAGCCCCAAAGGCAATTGAGGGGGATTAAACAGTAAAGTCAATAGGTTGAGTCACATTCCTAAGGCAGGCTTCACATAGAAGGGAGGGGAGCTGACTCATCACATAAGTTAAAATGATATAAAATACAGTTACATTGGACACAGCTATATTTTTGATATACTAGTGCAATGCAAACCCTAAGGCTCACTTTCCCAATCCCAGTGCCTGGCATATTGGGTTCCTATAGTGGAGGCTGGCTACTTGTCTAGGTTTGCCCTCCATCTGAGTGCCCAATTCAAGTATGGCTTGCTGTTGTATACAAGCCACATAGGGTGTGATTGTCTCCTTAACCAATGCCAATATATTTCCCTTGTTAATTCATTTCATTTCATCCAATAACTTTCCTTTCAAATTGATTAAGAATTTTTCACCAAAAAAGAACTTTTCAACTATTTAAATTGATTAATGGATTGATTCAGTCTTACCAGATTGAGGGAGCTATTTTGTGGTGTCAGGTAATTGAATAATTTAATAGACTCCCTCAAACTAATAAAATGAACACTTTAAAAGAATGTATGGATTCTAAATAGTCTAACATTAGAGAGTATCAGCCACGAGATGAAGTAAACAAATGCTATTTCTAATTCCATTGTATAATTCCATCAAGAAATTAGTTCCAAGGAGTGCCAGGGATGAGTTCTTAGTCCTTTTCTAGAATGCTTAAGAAATGCCGGCTTAATTAAGTCACAAACATTAACCATGGTCAGGGGAGTATTGGGAAAGAAAGTCCATCAAAACCTGTAGCATATGGAGAGTAAGTCAGTCTCTACACGTGGCTGTATCGGGTTACTTGTACATAGATGACTGGAGTCTTAGGACAGCAACACGTGATTCCATAAGACAATGTCAACGAGGCGTTTGCCAAATTTGCATCTCCCAAAACTCAGAAGTAAGCATCTGTCCTCCTCCCTCCAAATACACACAAGAAAATACTCTGTCATCTCCATTTCGAGAGGTGTGCAGTAGGTGGAAAGAACTCCTTCATTTTTCCTCATTGATCTCAGGCCCTGAGAGAATTTAAAAGTTGCTTATCAGATCCCATTCCACAAGGCTCATCCCTTCAGCTAAATCAGATACTTAATACACAAAGTCAGAGAGCGGTTGCCCCAGCACTTCCAAATGGGTTATTACAACCCTAAGGAAGAAAGAAAACAAGTTACCCAATTCCAGTTCCGAACCTTCATCACGCTTTGGAGAACTTTCAGCTTCAGGAACTGTCAGACATCAAAGGTGCTGTTATTCCTACCCTGGAGGCTTTTAAGCAGGGCACATGACCCAGATTTCGACCCAGTCTCAACCGTCAGGCTGCCGTCACAGCCTCATCTTAATACAATTACCGACTTTTGTCTGCTGCCTTTGCTAACCTGCCCTCCCTGTCCTCCACATACAGCCAGAGCAGTAACTCTAAATGTTTATTTGAAAAAAGTACTGGAAGCCTAAAGCACGTCGAGAGTGGAGCAAAGAGGAAGGGGGAGGATTGAGAAAGGAAGGGAAGTGGGTTTTTTTTTTTCAAACTTTCTTAAAGATAGGTTAAAGTTACGTAAAAATGGGGTGGGTACATGCGGAACTGATCAAGGGGAGAGGGCAGGGCGGGACTCCCAGTCCTGTACTCTGGGCTTTCCCGCTTCAGTACTACTGAGCTGTCAAATGCAGGCTCCCCAGAGCTTGGCTGGTACAGACAGCAAAGAGCTCCAAATTCAAGTCAGTTGCTCTCAACGTCAAAGAAGGAAATGGGTGGTTTCCCCAAGTACACAAACAGACAAGACCCGCCTCCAATCCTGAGACCCCTTTCCCAGCTCCCCAGCCTGGGATAATATCTCAGCTGCAAAGCTTCACAAAGCTCCAGAGGGGAAATCTTGAGCCACCATCCTGTGCACCAAAAGCTCAGGAGAAGAGCTCCTTGCAAGTGCTGCAGGGGGAAGGGGAGAGGAGGGTGGAGGGTGGAGAGTGAGGGTAAAGGTGTGGGTGTGTGCTAGGGCGTGCAATTGTTATTCAAGTGAGACTCCCAGCTACATAAGTTACCTCCGGATGATAACCACGTCTAGCACTTCTCTCCAGCTCACAAAATTGAACAGGCAAACCTCCATCTCTCCCCAATTCCCTTTTCCCTCCGGCTCTAACTCTGCGAGACCACGAGCCAGAAAATTTTCCTAGGAATATGGGTGACCTCCGCACCCACCTAGTCCACCTTTTAGCGAAAAAAAAAAATGTATGTATATGTATGTATTTATATATGCGTATGTATGTATGTGTTTATGTATGTATGGGCCAAGGAATCGTTTAGGCATTGTGAATCCAATTAACCCCAGGCGTGACTCAATCATACAGTACAAGCAACAAGACTGAAAAGTGGCCCCTCACCTTCCTAAATTCTCTCTCATCTCTTGTCCTCCCAGAGCCATCAGTCGACTCCCGGAGCCCTTTCCAAGATCCCAGAGGGCAGGACAGGCTGCCCATTTCTCCAGGGCGTCTGTAAGTTTCACGCCTTACCTGTCGGCTAGCAGAGAAATTGAACACTCGGCCCCGCTCTCCTCTCCTTCCTTCCCCACTCCCCTCCCCTCTGCAACAAGCATGAACTGGCGCCCTCTGCTGAGTCACCCGAAAGAGTGCGGGGGTGGGGGTGGGGGAACTGGGAAGGAGAGAGGAATAGGAGTGTGTGGAAAGGGGACGAGTGGGCAGGAACAGATACAGGACCAGAGGTTAATGTGCAATGACCCACGGTACCTCTTTCCTCTCCCTTCCACAACACACTACCTAGCAAATGCCCGCCTCTAGGTTAAAGAAGGCGGGCTCCACCCGGCCATTCCTAACTAGAAAGAAAGGACAGTCATTCTCCAGTCACCGCCCGGAGCCAGCGGCCAAAGCCCCAGACCCCGACAGCCCGACAAAGCGCCCTCCAGGGCGCTGACACGCAGAGAGCGGAGCCAGAAGCAGAGGTTCCACCTCTCCGGGAGGGCGAAAGAACCCACACCCTGGCCCCAGGCGGCGTCCTAAGGAAACTGCCGGGAATCAGACGGATGCAATTCCTATTTTCAAACTCCGGCAGATTTTTTCCTGTCCTTGAAATCTAAGTGCTGTCCCGTATTCCCAGCAGCTAGAGAGACTGAGAGGGGAAAAAAGGGGAGGAGGGAAGGGCTTTCGGGGAAGCCCGACTGATTAACTCCCCCTGGGTCCTAAGGAGAGTAGTCAGGGTATAACTTCAACCCCAGAGCTCCGGTGCCCCCCAAGTTTAGGGGCCAACTAGGTAGGCTCCTGACCCAGGGACGCAAAGGGATCGAGCAAAGACATAAAGAGTTGGAAGCAACGCTCTCTCTAGCCTTGACCGCACTCTTTCTCACCTGTGCAAACATCCACAGCATAAGCCGGCAGACCCCACAGAGGTACTTGATTAAAACAACCGTTTCTGGTGGAGTGGAGGGAGGAGAGAGGACGTTTGGAGATGAATAAAAGTTATTCAATTAGTCTATGTGCAAACCTCCCAATACCAGCTGGCTGAGGAGTAACCTCGAGATGAAATGATTCCTCCTGGGAGAAACAGAGCTCGCGCATAAGCATAAACACCACAAACACACACTCACACTCACACACACACACACACACGTCCCGATCTTACCTTGGTAGTCAGTTGTGCCTCCCCAGAAAGCCCGGCTGGCCAGCCGCGCTCACACACCTGCCTGGACTCTCCTCCAGAGACAAAGTTAAAGGTGGAGGAAAAACTTCCAGGGTGCAAGCCCGGCTCTGGCTCCCAAGGAGAAGGGGCTCCAAGCCTTAACGCTCCGGTCTCCGAACTTCTTCGCACTAGGGGCAGCAACAGCAGCTCTCTGGGTGAAGCTGGAACCCGCGGAACGGGGGAGGGAGAGGGACAGAGGGTCTTGGCCCCGTAATCCCCGGAGGCACCACCAGCAACAGCCCGGCACAAGTTTCCAGGCTCTACCCCGCGCCCCCCTGGTGCGTCCTTCCCGCAGCTTCTGCAAGCCTCCAGCCTGGAGCAGCGAGTGGAGTGTATTAATTATATAGCGACCTCAGCCGCGACCTCCCCTCGGTGTTGTGTCCCCCTCTCTCTACAGCCCCCTCCCCTCTCTCGCTCTGCCTGTCAGTCCGCGAGCGCCGGGCTCTCTGAGTGGTCAGTACCGCGTGCCAAGGAAACCCGGCTGGCTCGAGCCCACCCCCTGGGCGCGCGCCCGGCCCTCCTCCTCCTCGCCGCTCCGCCCCTACTTGGTCCGGCTCCCTTAGGCCCCGCGCGCACACGCTCCTGACTCTCGGGCAGCAGCTCAGCGCGCGGGCACACCCCCCTGACCACACTCTGCTTCGCCGGGCGCTTCCGGGGGACTGGAACGGAGCCTGCCTTAAAGGGCCCACGCCGCCAGCTTAGCCGCAGCTCGGCTCCGCCCCCAGTTGTCCTGGGTTGGAGATAAAAGCTGCGGATGCGACTCGGAGCTAGAGTCAAATCCTAGAAGGAGTTAATCACGTGCTATGTTCCTTGTTTGGGGGATGGTTGGTGTCGACTCCCCTTGGGTTGCTTCTCTACCCCGGCCTCCAATCTCCGAATGCTAGTCTCTACTCATTCTTCTTTTGTATTTTCCTAGAGAAGGACACATAGGTGTACTTCAAGCCAGGTGTGTACAGAAGATAAAAGCCTTAACCTGCAATCTGGGGTTGGCCTAACTTCCCTTTGTCAATCAGCTCCTAACCCCCACCATCAGAAAGCATTTACTGAACATCTCCCTCTCCTCTTTTCTCTCTTCTCTTTTCTTCTCTCTCTCATCTCTCTTTTCTTTTCTCTCTTCTCTCACTTCTCTTTTCTTCTCTCTTTTCTCTTCTCTCTCTCTCTCTCTCTGTCTCTCTCTTTCTTTCTCTAACAGAGGGAAGGAGGGAAAGATGAACTGTCTCTACCCTCTAGAAGCTTAAAATATACGAGCTGCACACACTTGCAACTTTGGAACCTGTCCAAGACGGGATACAAATGACTGAAAATTAATATACTGTACTAGAAAGTCGGGCCTTCGCTCCAGGCTCAGACCTGCCTAATATTATTTGTTAATTGCAAAATAAACACATCTTCGGATCCCCTGCCAGGCCTGAGTGACTCGGGCAGTATTTTACAGCTTTGGTGAGAAAGGGAAAAAGAAAGAGGCAGCTGGCAAAAGTTGCCAGCACTTAACCTGTACAGACCAGAGGCATGTGAATAATTAACACACAGCTTGGAAGAGGTGATCTTCCACTAGTCAGTAATTAATTCTTGTAAATTTTAGAGGGTCTGCCTAAAGTTTGTCTTGTGTTTGTAAGGTCTCTGATAGTATTTTGTAAACATCCCCCCTCAGACTCCTGCTCTCCCAGTCCATCAACCTCCTTCACTCCAATGATTGACACTTCACTCCACTGGGGTGAACTCAAACCCACTGGAAACATTATATCGTTGATGACATCATCATTTATATTTATTCAGCTTTCATGATCTAGAACTCCGAAATTCTCTTAGACCATAATCTTTTTTTACCTCCCATCTCTCCCTGTTCCTCATGCCTCCTAAAGCTACTTTTGGCTGGCTTCTTGTCACTGCATTAGGTGTTCTCTGGGCTCACTCTCCTCCCTTCCTAAATATGGCTTTATCACTTTGTGCTTTCCTTTATCTCCAAATTCCTTACCCCACTGACACATCACTGCTCATCCCTTTCCAAACCTCAGCTCTAGGCCATGCTTAACTGCCCCTAGAGAAAATCGTATAACCTTGTTGACTGGATCCACTACAAATTTATGTTAATCTAATCTCCACTGGGGCTTCCTTGCTCCTCTTAAATCTTTTCATCTTCCCTGGTAGACTATTATCTTGATTCTCACCTTCTGTTCCAAACCTAATTTCCTCAAAAACTCCTTAGATGACTTCTCCCCCACCACTCTCCTCAGACAAGCTATCCATTGTGAGCTCCCTCTTTTCCCCAGTTCTGCACTTCACAAAATTTCAACATTACCCTATTCTCTCCTCCTTTATTCCAGTCTCTGACAAAGAGGTGTTCTTTTTACTTTTTTAAATTTTATTTTCATTAAAAATTTTTTTGTCACATTTGGAGTTCTCAGTTATCTCCCTCCCTCTCTTCCAACCTCACAAGAGAAGGCCAACATTTGATGCAGATATATATGTAATATATACTTTGTATATAATACATACTTCCACAGTTTTTTTATTTTGACATCACCCATTTTCCCCACTGCATCCTGCCCTTCTCACAGAGCCTACTCCCAGGGGAAAGGAATTCCCAGGTCTATGAGGTACGCCACCCTCCATGGCAGGGACTGTTTTGTACCAAACATTTTAAATTTTAGTGTACTGTCCCCAGGCACCCGGTGAGTGGAGAGGTTTGGAGGGATTTTTTTTCTACTTTTGTTCCTGTGTATCATTTCGTAAAAGCTAATTACTATTGGAGAACACAGAGGATGAGACTACCTAAAAAAAAAAATAAAGTATTAGAAATGTCAACCCCTTGACAATAAGAGAAGTAATTGGCTGGTCTTTAGGGAGCTAATCTGCCCATGTGAGTAAAGGTTAGGAGAGAGCTCAAAGAGAGTGCTACATAATCAAGAATAAAAAAATTCTGCAAAATTAACATATCAAAATTTAAGATTAGGGTTATCAAAATATCTAACGCCAAATTCAGTGTATAATCACGTTGTTTTAGTTGTTTCAGTGATTTCTGATTCTTTGTGACTATTTGAGGTCTTGGCCAAGATACTAGAATGATTTGCCATTTCCTTCTCTAGTTGGTTTTACAGATGAAGAAACTGAGGCAGACAGGGTTAAGTGACTTGCCCAGGGTCACACAGCTAGTACGTGTCTGAGGCTGGATTTGTACTTATGAAGATGGCTCTTTCTGATTCCAAGCCCAGTGTTCTATCTACTTCACCACCTAGCTGCCACAGACCCTCTGCAAAGAGGTTCATATCTTCCAAAAAAAAAAAAAAAGCAGGAGTTGGTATCTTTACTCCTTCTTTGGGGCTAAACTTGATCATTAAACATTCAGCTTAACTGTCACCTTCTACCTGAAGTTTTTACTGATCCCTGAGTTGCTAGTACCTCTCTCCCAAAACAACCATGGATTCATTTTGTTTCTGTTTTTTATGTATAACTGTCTACTCCCCTGTTAAAATGTAAGCCCACTTAGGGTAGGGAATGTTTTCACTTTTGTTTTTGTATCGCCAGCACTTGGCCCAATGTTGAGCATATTCAAGATCCTAAATAAATGTTTGCTTGCTTGATTATAGTCAAGCTGTCCATTAAATGATCGATTCTTTGCCCATGATAAGCAGATGCAGATTGTACGTATGATTTAATTGTTAGTAAGGAACTTCTTCTGAGTGTAGCGACTAAGATTAGGTTCCACCTTTTGCAGAAATTGATTTGCCTTGTCTCCTGCTGTGGTTTGGCTCTAGCCTGCCTTGGCTGTTGGGCTAGGGCTTCCTACTGTAGCTGGGGCTCAGAGGCTACCCTGCCTTTGAGGGCTTTGGTCTGCTCTTGTGGGGTTTGAGATTGCCCCTAAGCAGAATTTTGCTTAAGGTCTTTCTTCCATTACCCCTGGGCTTTCAAGTTGTCCTGTCTGTGGGACCAGACTGCTTTTGTGCTATACTTTCCATCTAGCATTCTGATAGGTTTTTTTGTTTTGTTTTTGTCCGCTCTTAGACTAGAAGACAGGTTTACAATTCTCTCTCTCTCTCTCTCTCTCTCTCTCTCTCTCTCTCTCTCTCTCTCTCTCTCTCTCTCTCTCTCCACACACACACACACACACACACACACACACACACACACACACACACCCCACACAGCCCACACACCTTTTTACAGCTTCCCTAAGGTATCTTTTTTTTTCTCATGCAAAAGTTTATTCTAAAATAAGAAACATGTAAATAACAGTGAATTAGGGAATAGAAATCCAGGGACTAATTCTGCCACAACCCCACCCAGTCTGTGTCCATCCCAGGGTTTGCTTCCCAGTTGGACCTGTGAACCTAAAGAACCCACATACACCTAGAAAACTAGTAGGAAGGGTGAAATCCTACAGTGGGGGAGGGAAGGAAGGATGTCTAGAGCAGCTGCTAACTTTCTCTATCAAGCTTAACAAATGAAAAAGAGAGGGTGGACAGGTAAGTGGGGATGGAGGAGAGGTGAGGTGACAAAGATCACACGCTGTCTTTTACAGGTCTGCTCATCATCGGATGGTGTACTTGTCCCACTTTTTCTCTGGGTCATACAGCTCCCATCGGCTGGCTGGGAAAATATGCTTGTTCTTCTCATACCAGCTCCTTAGCACCACCTTTCCTGCATGTGACTCATCCTTCTCTACTGTGGCATCACTGAGCAGCCGAACATCATCATGGACATCAAAGTTAAAAAGTGGGCCACTCTTCCCTCTGGCTTTGGTGACGATGAAGTCATAGAAGCTGTG
The DNA here is from genome assembly GCF_011100635.1 of Trichosurus vulpecula. Lineage (NCBI taxonomy): Eukaryota > Metazoa > Chordata > Mammalia > Diprotodontia > Phalangeridae > Trichosurus > Trichosurus vulpecula. Next base: position 69,791,985 of record NC_050577.1, on the reverse strand, counting down.
ATGATGAGGTATGATCAGATCCTCCTTGATGTACATGAGCTGCTCCACTCCCGCTGACCTTAGCTCACTGAAGTCTTTCCGAAGGATCTCCAGGGCCTTCTGCAGGAACTGTTGCATGGTGTTCCCCTTCTTCATCTTGACAGTCCTCCGGTGCCCAGAGCCATCCCAGTAACTAAACGTGATTTCAATCTCTTCACTCCTGATCTTCTCCTGCTTGGCCTCCCATTCCTGCCGAAGTTCCTCTCGGAACCTGTTTTCCTCCTCCTCTCAGTTGAGGTCGGGAAGAAAGCTTGTGTCCACATCTGGGTTCTTCCCTAACTTTCTCTTCTTCGAAGGGATCGCTTCTCCACTCAGCCTGTTCACTCTCTGAAGGCAGGAACCTTGGCTGGTCTTGTCTGTGTCTATACTGCCTTCCCAGTCTAGATCTTGCTCATCCCCCTCTTCCTCCGGCTCCTCATCCTTATCCAAGGTGAAAGACAGGCTGGAGATCTTCCGCTTCTCCTCCTTCTTGCGCTCCTTCTCTCGAAGCTTCTCCAGCTTGAGCTGAAGCTCTTTGGACTGTTCCTTCTTGGCCAGCTGCTTCTCCCACTCCTTCACCAGTGCCTCCTGCTTGGCCTTCATGTCATTCAGGGTCACCAGACCCACGGTGCTGGACTTGAGCTCGGCCTCCACCGTGTCATAATGAGCCGAGAACTTCTTGTCGATGTTGGACTTCATGATGTTCTCCTCAGTGATCCGCTGCTTCAGCTGCTCCATCTGCTCCCGCTGCTTCTCCCGTTTCTTCATCAGCTGCATGGCTCGGCCAGCCTCACTCACGGCTCCCTTGTACTGAGCCATGGCAGGCGCGGAGGACAAGACAGCTGCCCAGGACCGGGAGGAAGAAGGCTGCTCTGTGCCGGCTGGACTTATAGGCCCACCGTGACGTCATCGCGCTGCACGTCAGCACCGCGTGAGCAGCAGCAGCAACAACAGAAGCAGCAGCAGAAGAAGCAACAGCACATGACGATGATGATGATGATGATGATGATAACGATGATCTGGGGGTTTTCTAGGAACTCATTCTTTTCCTCCTTCCTTTAAATTTTACTACAATCTGCTCTTTTTTTTGGAGGGGGGAAGGCAGGGCAATTGGAGTTAAGTGACTTGCCCAAGGTCACACAGCTAGTAAGTGTGTCAAGTGTCTGAGGTCGGATTTTGACTCAGGTCCTCCTGACTCCAGGGCTGGTGCTCTACTTGCTGTGCCACCTAGCTGCCTCTACAATGTGCTCTTAAAAGAACTCCAGATGCTTTCTTTCCTGTGGCTGGACCTTTCTCTAGTTGGAAAGGGGCTGGCTAAGACTCTTGTGGTGTTCCAAGCTGGACAGCTAGTGTTATTGTTAATAAGGTGAGGAAATTCCCTCTATCAATGTAGGTCAGAATCTTCTCTACAGTTTACAATGCTAGAGTTGCTCACAGTACTAAGTAATTAAGTGACTTCTCCAGTGTCACACAGCCACCATGTAACAGAAGTGAGAATTCAAGTATCACTGCCTCCATGTCAGCTCTCTCTAACACAAAACAACCTAAGCAACTCAGTCCTGTCCACTTCCCAAGGAGAGTAGCAAAGAGATGGAAGGGCGATTATCAAGTGCTAAGGAAATCATAGACTTCATAGAAACATTCATGTAAGTGCTGATACTCAATGTGTGACCTTTGTCCAGTATCACAAGAGGATCTTTACCAACCCCACCACCATCATCAATACTGACATTCACAATATAAATGAAAACAGAAGACAAGAGGAAGTTGCCCTTTAAATGGAAGTATTACATAACACTCCTTCCACTTTCAGTAATACCTGGAGTAGGAGAGGAGGAGGGAGCAACCACATCAGACAGTGGATTGGGAGAATCAGAGAGAGGAGTACATAATTCTTGGCCATGTGGAAAGACAGACCATTTCAAAGACATAAAGAGACCAGGAAGCAAGATGAGGATGGGGGAGTGTCTCCCTTTGACTCTGATCTATCCCTGCTCAAACTCTGGCGTTGCACAAGTGACGAATAATTTGGGAGGGATAGGAAAAATAAGCAGTTAAAACTTAGCCCATTCAGTGAACTACCAGCCAGTGAATAACCAAGAAGCAATCAGAGGGAGGCTTGGAGGTTGCTGCCTGCTACAGAATTACAAGCAGAAATACAGAGATCTTGAGAGCCAGATGTGTCTTTCATGACTTGAACATTTGGGAACTATGCTATATTGTCTTAACCCTTTTTTCTCACTCCTGGAAGGTGGAAAAAACCTGTGCAACTCTATAGTTGAGATGTGTTCCTCCTAGCACTCAGTGGATTGTAGAAGACCTACATAATTGTTGGGAGTGGTAATCTAGGTCTAGGAGAAATTTTGGTTATACAATTATATGGTAAATATTTTATTGTGTATTGCTTTAGTCTAAGAACATCTCACACAGTATCCCATGCACATCTGTCAGTTTGTCTGGGAGGTCAATTCTGTTGTGCCCAGGTCATATAATCAAGGCTCAGTGAAATACTCAGATTCATGGAGGAGCAGAGGAATCTTCTGGAAGGTGGAGGCTCAAGAGTTAATTCTCATTGTGTAAATGCACAATATCTCACCTCTTAGACTAAGACTAAGACTAAGACCATAAGTATAGTCAGATAGAATGTCACCCTATGTCTGATAATCACATAGAGCTCGATTGTTCTGCAGCACTTCCTCTAGAGTAGGCTAAAGTACATAAGAGAGGTGTACATAAGAGTACAAGGTGAGCATGGGACTTCTCAGTTCCTGGCTTTTTGGGTAAATAGAGTCAAATTAACAGTTAGAAATACCAGCTTCTGGTTTAAAAAAAAAAGATGCTTCACAGCTTCTTCTAGGAGAGGCAATTAAGAATAAACATTTTTTGAAGAGATGTTCAAGGACAACAAGAAACCTCCAATCATAGATTGAGAGCTGGAGAGGCCTTCAAAGTCATCTAGTCCACTGAGTTCAAATCTGGCCTCAGACACTTGACATACTTTCTAGCTGTGTGACCTTGGGCAAGTCACTTAACCCCAATTGCTCTGCCTTGCTCCCTCCAACAAAAATGTCATCTAGTTCACCCCCTCATTTTATGGTTGATGAAACTGAGGCAGATATGTGGCAAGTAATTATTTCACTTGGTAGTGCTCATGGTTAATGTAGGGAAGGGGAGCACTCCAAAGGCTGTGGCAGCTTACATGCCAACATTTATTTCAGAGGATGAAGAAGTAAAGGGATTGTGTGTGGACCTTGACATGACCTTCCAAACCAAATCAACATATAACTCGGTATTCAATGACTTCCATATGAATGTAGGTACATACGAAGGCAGTGAAAAATATATTGGAAAATGTGATTAGAAGTAGGAAATGAAAGAGGCCAAAGACTTGTAAATTATTTAGAAGTGTCAGGATAATGTATCTGAATACTTTCTTCAAGGAAAAAAATGTCAGAAGGCATTAGACATTGCAAGTAATTAATATCCCACCAAATGAAATTGATTATGTATAACAGAAAGGAAACAATTGGTTGATGCCAAAGGTGCCATTTCAGAATTAGCTGCTGGCATGCAAGCAGATCATTGACTTATTAGAACAAAGGTCAAAATTAACATCAAATTATAGGAAAAGATAAAGATGAAAAGCAGACAATGAATGCCATTACAACATCCACAACCTCAACTGATTTTTAAAAACTATGGTGCTCTGACAAATGGGAAAATGATAAAAGTAAAGATATTGACCCTAATACAATTTTAGAAAGAAGTTTAATCAATCTTGTAAAACAATCACCCAAACAAGGAAGCCAAAAAAGCACAGAAACCATTTCAGCCAATAAACACTTGTTCTCCTTGCCAAGTGGAGAGACCTGGCAGCCAAGGGTAACACTATTTAAGAATATAGACTTCTTTGCAAACTATTATTGAGAATGGAAGATCATGAGCAATATTATCTCACAGATCTATGAAAAACAGGGGGCAGGGGAAAGAACCTGCCATAAGTATATCATTAAAACCAAATTGAGTCATATCATGAGCTTTTAAAGATAAAACTGGAAGAAAAACAAGAAACAGAAGTAAAATAGAATAGATTTTCCTTCAGTGATTAGTTTTCACCATCAATTAAAGTAGAACTGTCATGTTAAGAAATGGAAATGGTGGGGCAGCTAGGTGGCACAGTGAGTAGAGTGCTGGCCCTGGAGTCAGGAGAACCCGAGTTCAAATCTGTCCTCAGACACTTGACACACTTACTAGCTGTGTGAGCTTGGGCAAGTCACTTAACTGCAATTGCCCTGCCTTCCCACCCCCCTCCAAAAAAATAATTAAAAAAAAGAAGTGGAAATGGTATTCAAGAAAACAAAGTCTTGAAAAGCAGATAACATGAACGTAAGAAATATGAACATCAGAAATCTGTGCTGGAGGCAACATGGTCTTTAAAGATTCTTAGGGACTGATGGTCAAGATACCTCAGAAAAAAGGGAGATTACAAAGGAATGGGGGAAAAATCACTAAGAATATTGCTTACTTTCATAGATCTGTGATCTCATTGACGTGGGTACTTCCACCCTTAGTTCAGATCACCACCCAAGGGTACCTTCACATCCTGTACAACTCATGTCCCTCTCCTCCTAATCTGCCCCAGCAAATCTACTTGGAGCTCAATAGACCTTCCTCTAAATCACTTGACTTTGCATGGATACCAACGAAGCATGCAGTTTATCTTTTTTTCTGGTCATACATTTGTCTGATGGCATCCTTTGTGTCATAAGTGTCCTCTGCAATTCTTCTTTGCACAGAAAAACATATTAATACTATAAAAAGGAAACCAAAAAGACATTAGTGATGTTTCCTCATAGCTATAAAATCTTTGAGAATGGTATATGCGTATATTGAAGGTATCCTTGATGAAAACAAAAGGGAACAATCAGGCTTTTTCAAAAAAGTTTCTACAGCAGACTGTCCTCACAGGTAAACAATTTTACAGAGATGTGTAGAAAATGCGCAGTTCTGCTCTGTTTATTGTTTACAAATAAGCTTTTCCTCAGGGGAGCAAATGCAGTCTTGGAAAATCTCATCATCCAATAAAATACCTCTATTGCATATGTTAAGTTCATACAAGATTCTTGGATCCCCTGTTCAATAACTCCCAGTGACTCCAATATAAAATTACCTCCAGGCTCAAATATAAAATTTTTTATTTGGCTTTTAGTCTTTCATAACTCAGCCCCTTCCTGTCTCTTCAGTCTTACATCTTATTTCCTTCTGTGTACTCATATTCAGTGACACTGGCATCCTTACTCTTCCACCAATAAGACCCTCCATCTCCCAACTCTGGGCATTTTCACTGTCTGTTCACCTTGAGGAAAACTCTCTCTCCCCTCATCTCCATTTCCCGACTTTTATCAAGTCTTACTTCCTGCAAGAAGTCTTTCCCAGCCCTCTTTAATATCATGCCTTCCCTCTGAGATTATCTCCAATTTATTGCCAACAGGCATACCTTGGAGGCATTGCAGGTTTGGTTTCAGACCACCACAATAAAGCAAATATCATAATAAAATAAATCACACAAATTTTTTTGGCTTCCCAGTTGTAGCCAGAATGGCCTTTGTTTTCTTTGAATGACTCAGCTTACCTCATTGAGCCTCTGGACACTGTGGCTTGCTCTTCCGGGGCAGGAAGCCCAAAGAGCATTCCAGGAAGCAGACAACTTCCTGTGTGATGAGTCATGGGGCTGGCTGAGGGGAGGTGTTAACGGCTATGCTAGGGGGAGGGGCCAAGTCAAGAACCAATCGGCCCTGGTCGTTCAGGTGGTGCTTGATGATGTCAAAAACTCTATAAGAGGGGAGAGGACAGCTTGAAGATCCTCTTTTCCTTTTCCGGTTGGAGCCAGAGACAGTTACAGCGACAGTTACAGCGACAGTTACAGCGACAGTTACAGCTACAGTTACAGCCACAGCCACAGCTGAAGCAGGAGCTGCCAGTAGCAGAGCTGACCTACGGGAGAAAGCTGAACAAAGACTTCAGGCCAGTGGGTAATCTTATTACCATAGAGGGGGAAACATGATTTTGCTTTACGCAATCATGCTTCTCTGTAGCCTCCTGGTTACTCTTTCAAGGCGTACTTATTGGGCCTGGAAGCTTTTGATCAATATATCAAAATGGGGTTGCTGGTTCATGGGTTGGTTACTGTGGAGCCTAAATAAATGTTTTGATTCTTCTGCCTTCTACTTTGAGAGTTTCTTATATCCGGCGGTTCCGAACGTTTCAGACATGTTTATGATCCTATTTGAGATTATAAACTCTGCCCTCCTAATACATTTGGCGACGAGGATGGGATCGCTAGGTATAAGATCTCTATTTAGAAGCAGAACAATTCCAGAGGAAGAGATGAATATCCCAGGATGGGAGGATCCATTTTATTCCTCCCTAGCAAAAGAATTGGCTAAAAAAGCTGGACCCTGTGAAAACTGGGAACCAAGGCTACGGAGAGGAGATCCTAGGGATTTGGAAAAGTGTTTACGAGAAGTTGGGATTCAGTCAGGGGCATCACTATCTAGGCAAAGCTGGATAGTGTTATCAGCCTACCGGCTAGTATACGAAAGATTGAGATTAAGTGAAAGACATGGGGGCACTCCTACCCCACAGGAAGAAGGGGAATCTCAGATAGCAGGAGACCAAACTGACTCAAATGAGAACTTTTCTATTAATGTGGCTAAGAGCAACAGGAGACCAAAAAAGCCCAGAGTGCATTTCAACCCAGCCCAGAAAGAGCCTGACTGCCTGCTTCGTCCTAGCCATGGTGGCAGAGGAAGTGAGTGGGGAGAGAATGAGACAATGTTAGGGGCTGAGGCACAAAACACTACTGGGGTTCAGGATGTGCCTCACACAGAGAATAGGAGATGGTTAAATGATCAGACAAGGGTTCGACCCATACAAAGGAGGAAGACAGAAACCCGAGGTGAAGATTCAGTTACAAGGGAAATTCAGGAAGATTTCTCACCGCAAGAGGTCACAGATATTTTGAGTAGATTCAGCCAAAGAATAGGAGAACCATTGATATCTTGGATGGTAAGACTCAGTGATCAAGGGGCCAGTGGAATATCAGTAGATGGGACAGACTGCATGAGATTCATAGGTATCAGCCATGATCCTCTAGTTCAACAAGCTTTTAGGGAACATCATCAGCAAGGAGATGGTGATAGCAGGACTACTCTGTTGGCATTAGCCGCTGTGGGATGCAATAAGAGATATGCTACTGATTCTATGTGGCCCACTGAGCACAGACCCTGGTATTCACTTAGAGATTGTATCATGAGACTAAAGGAGGAGGTAATGAAGACTGCCATTATGATAGGAACTGCAGACAAATATTACAATGATCCAATGGGACTGCCTCATAGGAATTTAATAATTAGGACAGCTCCCCCTGCTTATAAACAACTAATTTTGAATTTATTACTTGGAGAAGTAGGGAGCCGTCTTACAACAGTGATAAATAAGATTTTACAGTTACATGACTTAGGTGACTGGGGAAGGGATAGATCTCCTCGAGAGAGAAGAGTGAATAACCAGCAAACTTGGCGCCAAAGGAGAGTAACAAGGAAAGAAATGTTTACTGCTTTATTGAGAGCAGGGGTAGGTTTTGAAATGATAGATGGAATTCCAACCAATGAATTATATAGAATGTACAGAGATAAAGGCCTTGATAACAGGAGAGATAGGGAAATAAGAACTGCTCCTGCAAATACTACAGATGTTGAACCTTCAAACCCAAGTGAATCATATGAAAGGGAATACTAGGGAACAGGCCGAGCCCCAGTCCAAATTAAGGAAATACACAGGCTGGATTGTAGACCTCACATTAACTTGACCATATATTGGAAAAATGGGTCAAGTACGGTAACTGAGGCATTAATAGATACTGGGGCCGAGGCCACCCTTATTTATGGAAATCCAGACAAGTTCAGCCATGGAACTCCTATTACCATTACAGGACTAGGAGGGACTGAAATATCAGCCAGGCAAGTTAAATTAATGATGAAAATTGGACAGTTGCCCAAGAAAGAATATAGTGTGGTTATTGTGCCTATTCCTGAATACATCATTGGAATAGACATTTTGAAGGGTATGACCTTAAATTTACCTGAAGGGAAATACCAATTTGCTGTGAGGAAAATAGGCATTAATGCAGTCTTAGTGGGGAAAATCAAGATGGATCCAATCACTTTGCCCGAACCTTCTGAAATAATTACTTTGAGGCAATATCGTGTGCCAGGTGGGCAAGATGAAATTGCCAACACTATAAGAGAATGTGTTGAGGCAGGAGTGTTAGTCCCTACAACTACTCAATGGAACAACCCTGTCTGGCCAGTCCGAAAATCAGATGGAACATGGAGGATGACAGTAGATTATAGACAGCTGAACAAAGTGACTCCTCCCTTGTATGCTGCTGTCCCAGACACGGTTACTTTAATAGAGAGAATACAAAAACGTGAAGGGACTTGGTATGCAGTTATTGATTTGGCCAATGCCTTCTTTACAATCCCAATAGACCCCAAGCAATGGAATCAGTTTGCTTTTACTTGGCAAGGCCGACAGTATACATTTACACGCCTGCCGCAAGGATATATTCATAGCCCAACTATTTGCCACAGGATTGTAGCTGAACATTTGGATGAATTAAAGTTACCTGGTGTACAGCTTACACATTACATAGATGACATCATGATACAGGGAAAGAATATAAAGGAGGTGGAGGAGAGTTTAGCATTATTAATTGACCATATGAAAAGCAAAGGATGGGAAATCAACCCCGCAAAGGTTCAAGGGCCAGCTCAAACTGTAAAATTCTTGGGGATACAGTGGAATAGAGGACTGCGAGAAATTCTCCCACAAGCTCGACAAAAAATCCAGGATTTTCCCACCCCTACCAATAAGAAAGAGGCCCAAAAGTTCATAGGGCTGTTTGGTTATTGGAGACACCACATCCCACATTTGGGACAGATTTTAAAACCCTTGTATAAAGTCACCAGAAAGAAATATGAATTTGACTGGGGACTTGAACAAAGTAGAGCTTTTGAGGAAGCAAAGGCTGCTATTCAATTAGCTCTAGACTTATGGCCTATGCAAAATGGGCCAGTGGAGTTACAAGTGACTGTACAAGATGACTATGCAAATTGGAGTCTGTGGCAAAAACAACAAAGCCGAAGTGTACCTTTAGGCTTTTGGTCAAGGAAACTGCCCTCATCTGGAGTGCAATATACACCTTTTGAGAAGCAGCTGTTAGCTGCATATTGGGCTTTAGTAGAAACTGAGCAACTAACTCTGGGTCATGAAGTGGTATTAAGGCCTGGAATTCCAATTATGACTTGGGTAATGAGTACCCCAGCTTCTCACAGAATTGGACATGCACAAGAGGCAAGCATAATCAAATGGAAGTGGTATATTCAGAATAGGTCCAGAGCAGGCAAAAATGGAGTTTCTGCTCTACATGAATCTGTGGCGAACATTGATACTGAGAGCAATGAAAAGCCCCTTGAATCTAAGCAACAGATGGTACCATCCTTAGTGAAATGGAATAATGGATATGACGGACTAAATGAAGAACAGAAGAAACATGCTTGGTTTACTGATGGGACAGCAAAATATTTAGGACAGAAGAGACATTGGAAAGCAGTAGCCTATAACCCCTGTACAAGGAGAACTCTGGAAAGTTCTGGGATAGGTGGAAGTAGCCAATATGCTGAACTGATGGCAGTGCATCAGGCCATCAGAGCAGAGAAAGGAGGACAGTGTCATATATTTACTGACTCGTGGGCGGTAGCTAATGGATTAGCTACGTGGATGCCTATATGGAGGAATCAGAATTGGGAGATTCATGGCAAACAAGTTTGGGGTAAAGAGTTATGGGAAAATATATGGGACATGTCTTTGGTTACAGATCTGTCAGTTTTTCATGTTGATGCTCATGCAACCCTGACCACACCAGAACGTGAGTACAATGCACATGCGGATCGACTAGCAAAGATTGCTACTGAATGTATTGTCCCTACTCCGACTTCAACTGATGACCCAGCCTTAGCAAGATGGGTCCACCAGACTGCTGGCCATTTAGGGGTCCAGGCCACCCATCGATGGGCACAGGATCGAGGTATCAGTATTTCTCATGCGTTGTTAAAACAAATAACAGAGGAGTGTTGTATATGCCAATTAGAAAAAGAACGAACTCTTCCTAGGATAGTTACTGGAGAAATAGCAAGGGGAAAAGTTCCAGCCCAAATTTGGCAGATAGATTATATTGGCCCACTACCCCAGGATAAAGGATGTAAATATGTATGTACGTGTGTTGACACCTATTCAGGTGTACTAGTGGCTTGTCCTTATAAAGACGCAACTCAGAAAAACACCTGTAAAACTCTAGATATTGTAAGTTTATATTATGGAACCCCAATGCAGATTCAAAGTGACAATGGGTCACATTTCAAGGGCAAAGAAGTGAAAAGATATTGTGTGTTGAATAATATAGAATGGATATATCATATTCCATATTACCCACAAGCATCTGGGCTAATTGAAAGAATGAATGGATTGTTGAAAGAACAGCTGAGAAAATTAAGCTCAAATAATTCATATCGACATTGGAAGGATAATTTGTCTATTGCCTTACGTAATTTGAATAATAGGCCCTTAGGGGGGAGTACACCTCTAGCCAGAATGATGACCCCAAATCTGCAGATCAGAGAACAGCAAACATGTGAGATCCAAAACATTGAATTTTGGACTGTGAGGGAAGATGTCCCACTACCAAGTCCAGGAACACCTGGTTCAGCAGGATATGATTTACATTGTATAGAGAATTTTAGGTTAAATAGGAAAGAGATAAGAAAAACCCCTACTGGAGTATGTATGAGAATTCCCAAGAATCATCTTGGACGGATATTATCTAAACCAGGATTAGCGGCTCAAGGAATACATGTATTGGCTGGAGTGATAGATTCTAATTATCAAAAAGAAATTGTTGTGACACTCCAGAATATGGGTAAAAAACCTGTACAATTTTGTAGAAATGATAGGATGGTTCAAGTCATTATTATCCCTTGTGAAAAAATACCCTTTGTGAAAACTGACCCTCCTCCCAAAATAACTACTAGAGGGGCAAAAGGGTCTTGCTCCATTGATAGAATAAAGTCAGGAGCTAAGGTATGGGTAAAACGGAAGCCAGATGATATTCCAAAGGCTGCAGAAGTTATAGCCCATGGGAAGGACAACACTGTAACAGTTGTCTATTCAGGGGAAAATAATTACCAAATCGTACCCCTGAACCATATATTTTACCGTGAATAGGTTATAATAATAGATTCACAGACTCCACAGGTATGGCTGATGCTGGTAAATGCCATAAGCCACTCAGAGGAAAGGTAACTTTGTGTGATTAACGGATGAAAACTTGTACATTTGGGGAAAGGCTGGGAGGACAATCTTAGTTTCTATCTAGGGTGGGATCCTCTTGGCTTCCTCATTATGTTCCTTTTGAAAAGAAACATTTCCCACCTGAGTTTGGCTCTGATGTTGGATCTTTGCATAACTGAAATCTCAACCAAACTTGAGATGATTTTATTTGAAGAATTATAGTCCATACTTGTCTATTCTTTTTGTCCTTTGTTTTGGCTAACCTTGTTGCTAGTTTTGTTTCCTTCAGGCTTAAGCACCCTGCACTTTCCGGTGACTGCCTAAGCATGTAGCATTCTTGGAATTCCTGCCAGCTTGTTAAAGAAATGACCTCTGGAATGGGACTTTTTGGGGGCAGGGCCATCTCTACATCCAATTTCAGCATGAAGAAGCTATGGAAAATGAGACCTTCACCCCTCACCCCAAGATTTTGAGCCCCAATCGTTCAAGGGGGGTGGAAATGATGATAGTGTTCTGTTTACTTATTTTGTGTTATCCTTGCTGTGTTGTTTTATTGTTATGATATTATTGATCCTATGTAATGGATACAAGGATTTAGGGGTGGACATTTGAATTATTAATAATTATTTTGGGGATGATTAATTGAAGAGATTATCTTGCTGGGACCTAGGGGTGGATCACATTTGAATCGTAAACCAATATTTAGGAATGTCACCAAATGATATGTTTTGCTTTATAATGAATGATATGTTTTAGTTTCCTTTGTAATTGGATCACAATGTATGTTCTAGGATACATGGCTGATTAGATTATGTATCCTATAACAAGGGGTGGAGTGTAGCCAGAATGGCCTTTGTTTTCTTTGAATGACTCAGCTTACCTCATTGAGCCTCTGGACACTGTGGCTTGCTCTTCCGGGGCAGGAAGCCCAAAGAGCATTCCAGGAAGCAGACAACTTCCTGTGTGATGAGTCATGGGGCTGGCTGAGGGGAGGTGTTAACGGCTATGCTAGGGGGAGGGGCCAAGTCAAGAACCAATCGGCCCTGGTCGTTCAGGCGGTGCTTGATGATGTCAAAAACTCTATAAGAGGGGAGAGGACAGCTTGAAGATCCTCTTTTCCTTTTCCGGTTGGAGCCAGAGACAGTTACAGCGACAGTTACAGCGACAGTTACAGCGACAGTTACAGCTACAGTTACAGCCACAGCCACAGCTGAAGCAGGAGCTGCCAGTAGCAGAGCTGACCTACGGGAGAAAGCTGAACAAAGACTTCAGGCCAGTGGGTAATCTTATTACCATAGAGGGGGAAACATGATTTTGCTTTACGCAATCATGCTTCTCTGTAGCCTCCTGGTTACTCTTTCAAGGCGTACTTATTGGGCCTGGAAGCTTTTGATCAATATATCAAAATGGGGTTGCTGGTTCATGGGTTGGTTACTGTGGAGCCTAAATAAATGTTTTGATTCTTCTGCCTTCTACTTTGAGAGTTTCTTATATCCGGCGGTTCCGAACGTTTCAGACATGTTTATGATCCTATTTGAGATTATAAACTCTGCCCTCCTAATACACCAGTGCACATAAAAATTATGGTTATACTATATATTTATTAATTGTGCAAAAGTATTATCTCTACAAAACAATGTGCATACCTTAATTAAAAATACTTTATTGCTGACCATCGTCTGAGCCTTCTGTGACTTGTATTCTTTTTGCCAGTAGAGGGTCATGCCTAGATATTGATGGCTGATGACTGATCAGGGTGGTGGTTGCTTGTAGGCTGGGTTGGCTGGGGCAATATCTTAAAAATCAGACAACACCGAAGTTTGACTCTTCCTTTAGTTCATATGCTTAGAAGCTATTGTAGGGTTATTCATTGGTGTAATTTCCATATTGTTGTGTCTCTGGGAATAGGGAGGCCCAAGGAGAAAAAGAAAGATGGGGAATGATGGTGGAGCAGTCAGAACACAAACAACATTTATTGATTAAGTTTGCTATCTTATATGGGTGTGGTTTATGGTGCCCCAAACCAATTATAATAGTAACGTCAAAGATCACTGATCAGAGAACACCATAACAGATAGAATAATAATGAAAAAGTTTGAAATATTGCAAGGATTACCAAAATGTGACACAGAGACATGATGTGAGTACATGGTGTTGGAAGAATGGTGCCAACTCTGTGAAGTGCAATAAAGCAAAGTATGCCTGTATACAAATGTGTATATATATAAAATATACATGACAAATTATGCTTGTGTATAGTTGTTTCACATTAGACTGTGAGCTCCTTGACAGCAAGGACTGTTTTTTTTCTTTTATTTTCTTTGTGTCTCCAGTGTTTAGCACAGTGTCTAGAAATTAATAGGTACTTAATAAAGGCTTCTTGATTTGAATTGGAAAAGTCAAATCAAGATGTTTCCTATAGATAGTGAAATTCTCCAGATGTTTCTGTTGCATATGCTGCTGTGCTGATTCCATTAAGCCAGAAGAATGCTGTTCTGTCTTAAAGAGATTAAAGGCCATTGAAAAAGGACCAGTCTAATTATCCACATGGGAAACACCAAGTGGATGAAGAATGTATATTGTCATTGCCCATAACATAATATAGAGTTGGATGGATAGTCCATTGACTTAGTCCATCAGAACACACATTTGGGACTATGGACAGCCAAATGATCCGTAGGGTCCAGAATTAAACAAAAGGAAAAAGAAGTAAATTGCATTTAGGAATCTGAATAGGGCTTTTATTGATCCCAAGCTGCTTCCTGCCAACTGAATCTAGTTTTTGAAGACAACCTGGGTGATTCTATATGGCTATAGCTATGAACCGTGGAAAAACCATGATCCCTGAAGAAACAAACTGGAGGTGGTCCAAGGGTAATAAAGGTGCATGATGGGTAGAAGTAGTCAGCAGCATCCTAATAATAATGACTTCTGCATGGGAAGTGGTGTAAAAGACATTAATGATAAGCATGAACAAAAAAGAGGTGCTCTGGTCATGGAGCAATCCAGAAGAATAACAGATGGAAAAACTCATTGGTCCTGTATTACACTGACATTCATTAAATATTAGAAGGCCCAGAAGAAGGCTGTTAGCATGTTCTACAAATATCATATGGAAGATTTAGTGAAAGACATTGTCAGCCTTTCTCATGGGATGAGAAGGTATGGAGAGGCTGAGATCAGCAGTAAAACTGATGAAATTACAGATCTCTCAGTGAATGGATCAGTGTTAAGCATTCAATCCATAGGACACAGCTTCAATTGCAGGAAGCCTGGATGTTTCCCCCCAAATCTTTGGAAATGGATGGTTTTATGCATGGACTACAAACAACAACAACAATTCCATTTATTTAACACTTTTTAAAGTTTGTAAGGTTGGTAATATGGATTTTTGTTTGTTTGTTTTATGGTCTAGTACTTACCATTAGAAAACCCTTTTCTATCATCCTGAAAATTAGCCCTGGCATAGGGCCTAAAAAAGGGCAGCTTGGTGGCAAAATGGAGAGAACACAAGGCCTGGAGTCAGGAAGACTCATTTTCCGGAGTTCAAATGTGGCCTCAGACACTTAGGAACTGTGTGACCCTGGTCAAGTCATTTAACCCTATTTGCCTCAGTTTCCTCATCTGTAAAATGAGCTGGAGAAGGAAATGGCAAACCACTCCAGTATCTCTGCCAAAAAAAAATCCCAAATGGAATCACAAAGAGTTGGACATGACTGAAATGACTGAACAACAATAACAAGGGTCTAAAAAATTATGCAATGAAAAATTTTATAAAAATGGAAAACATGAGGCATGGCTCTAAAATGATTCATTTTAAAATAAATATGCCAGAATTTACAAATCTCAATGAGTGCTCTCACTTTGGGGTGCTGCCCACGTATGCTACGGAAAGCTGCCTTTGTTCAGAACATTTCTGGAAATCTTGGAGTTGCGTTCAGTGTCTGTAGCAGATCCTTGTGAGTATCCCCAATAGGGGCTAGTCTTTAACTTTAGAAGGTGGATTGATTTTTGGAAACAGAAAAAAAAGTAATTTGAAACCAAGTCCTGTGAATGAAGGAGGGAGGTGATCAAGCTGAGTAACTTAGGAAGCTGGCGTTCCATTATACACAATACTCTATTTCTTGAGTCTGGACATTTTCACCGACTGTCCTCGATGCCTGGAGTCTCTGCTCCCTCATCTCTACTTTGTAGCTTCCCTGGCTTCCTTCAAGCCTCAGCTAAAATCCCACCTTCTGCAAGAAGTCTTTCCCAGCCCTCCTTAACCCTTGTGTCTTCCCTCTGAAAGGGTCTCCAATTTATCCTGCATTTCTCTAGTTTGTACGTAGTTGTCTATGTGTTAGCTCTTCCATTAGAATGGGAACTCCTTGAGAATAGGGGTTTAATGAGCAGCTAGGTGGTGCAGTGCATACAGCACTGGCCCTGGAGTCAGGAGGACCTGAGTTCAAATTCCGCCTCAGACACTTGACACACTTACTAGCTTTGTGACCTTAGGCAAGTCACTTAACCCCAATTGTCCTGCCTTCCCCCCTGCAAAAAAAAGAGGATAGGGGCCTGGTTTTTTTTGTATCCTCTATACTTTACATACAATAGGCACTTAATAGTAGTTCTCCCACCAGGGTTCTCGGGCTTACTTTTCTGTTTATGGAAGATGCTCAGTGGTTGGTGTTGGTGGTGGAAAGGATTGTGGGTCCATTATCCACAGTGGTTGCTCTCTTCATTGATGGCTATAGAGGATGGGGTAGAAGCAGGGCCAATGGTCTGAAGGGCATTGCTATTCCGGGGACTCTTGGGCTCTCTGTGAGGGCCTGAGGGGAGGCAGTGATTCAGGTGGTAACAGTAGTTCGATCTACCTGGCACAAGGCACTTCTGGTCTCTTTCTCAGGGTAATTTGCTGCTTCAGCTAGGCTGACTTGCCTAGAAAAAAAAAATGAGGCACTAGAAAACACTAACTGGGGGTACCAGGAAAGTCTTTGTGGAAGAGGAAGTAGTTAAGCTGAATCTGGAAGAAAGAGAAGTCAGAGGGGGAGGACAGTGCTCTTCAGGCACGGGAAATTGCTCACACAAATGCTTGGAGGTGGGTGACAGAGTAAGAATTCTGGGAAGTTATTCAGTTTGGCTGGCATGCAGAATTAAACCTATCCTGCCATCACCACTGGGCATTTTGCTGCTGCCCCACCCCCTTCCTAGAACAGAACCCTCTGGACCAGACTTCTAGACTAGCTCTCCCTGGGGGAGTTAACCCAGTCAGCTTTGGGCATTTTGATATCTGCCCTGCCCACTGACTGTCACCTCTTGCTCTGGGAATGGCAATTTTGTCAATATTATCATTGCTTCCATACAGGGCCTGACAATAGACAGCCCTCTGGTTCCACTGACCATTCCCATGGTGCTCTAGAGCAGGACTGTGAAGTTTGAATTCAGTCAAAGTGCCGCACTTGAGGACCTAGAGAGCCACATGTGACCTTGAGGCTGCAGGTTCCCCACCCTTGCATTTCTAGATCAAAACCCCCTTACATGTGCTCTGTCCTCCATTAGAGTATAAGTGATAAACTCTGTGAGGATAGGAACTATCCATCTTACTTTTGTCTTTGGGTTCCCATGACATAGCTTGGTGTGGGGCACATAATAGGCACTTGATAAATAATTTGTTATTTACTCATTAATTCAGTCATGAAGGGGAATAGTATAGAATGAGGCTGAATAGGTGTGTGGGGGCCAAATAGTAGAGAGCCTTTGATGTTAGAATTAGTTTATATTTTAACCTATAGATGATATGGAATTTTGAGAGGAGGGGAATAACATGATTAGACCTGTTTTAGAATTATCATATTCGTAACTCAGCTAGGTGATGCAGTAGATGCACTGGGCTTGAAGTCAGAAAGACCTGAGTTCAAATGTGGCCTCAGATACTTAGTAGCTATGTGACCCTGGTCAAATCACTTAACCCTGTTTGCCTCAGTATCCTCATCTGTAAAATGAGCTGGAGAAGGAAATGGCAAACCCCTCTGCTATCTTTGTCAAGAAAAGCCCAAATGGGGTCATGGAGATTCAGACACGACTGAAACAACTGAACAGTAACAGTTATGTGCCAGGCACTGTGCTAGGCAAATGTTCTCATGCGATTGCCCGTTAGTGTCCATTGCACTAGATCTGGCCCATTGCTCCTGCCTGTGGACATTTTTTTGGATGCTGATGGCCATCCTCATAACTAATCCCTGCCAGTTTCTTGTTGTCTATACATTTAATGATCACATCATAGAAACCTTTGGCCAAATCAATAAAAAATGTTTTCTCTCCTGAGAATTGTACCCTGAGAAAATGGGATGCAGAACAGGTGGCTTGTGATGGATCAGAAGCATGGAGATGCTGACCTCAGGGAGTCCTGGGAATCCAGGGAAATGGGTACAGGCACTGAGACCTCTTTCAAGTTAGTTCAACTCAAATAGACATTGATTCAGCTCCAGTTCTATGGAAGGAGCTGCGGTAGATGGTGAGGATCAGAGACAAAAACCATAAAGTCTCTGCATTCAAGGGGTTTATGGTCTCCTCAAGGAGTACAACATATCCCCAAGTCAATGAAGATACATTGAGGAGGGAGCTACCACTAACAACTGGGCCATCAGAGCAAGCTTCAAGGAGGAAATGGCACTGAAGTTGGGCCTTGAAGGAAGATAAGACAAACTGGGGGAGGAAGAAGTGGGGTAGGGACAATTCTGCAAATGCATAGAGGACTGAGATGGGATATTGAATTGGAGGGAAGTGAGGCAAGAGTGAAAAGCAGGTGTGTAGAGCTGGGGTTGGGAGTGCAGACCACATGGTAGGGAGGTAGGGAAACCACAAAGGTAAGATTTGCCTACTTGGTGATTTTTTTTCTAGAACAGGCTTGGCTGGAGCTTGATGTCCCAGAGAACATTCCGGAAACCAGTATGACATTTGAAAACCTGTCTTTTCTAAGTAACTTCGCTCACCTTTCTGGCAGGGCATAACTTTTTTATTTTTTGGCTAAGGCAGAGCCGTGCCTTACTATTCTGCCAAAGAAAATTTTCTCCTTCTATTGTCACACTCAAGCTAATCCACTCAGGCCTCTGATTACACAGAAGAAAAACCAGAGTTAAAACCAACTGACTAATGTCTCCATTTGTCACTCACTCTCTCTACTAAGACTGAGGCAGAGGAAGCCTCACACCTTCCAAGGACTTGAATCTGGCCCTTTCAGAAAGCACAGGGAAGGAATGAGAGAGAGAACAGAGCTGGAATGAAAGGGAATTCATGGAAAAGCAATATTTGCTGCCCTTGTTTTATGTTTTTATACCCTGAGAAACTTTGACAATCAAACGTTTTGAAATAAAAGCTGGAAATCAGCTTAGGGAAAATCATATTATCTGAACAGGCCATAGACTCAATTCTAAGGATTTCATATCTGATTTGCTCTCTGAGCTGTAAACAAATCACCTGCTCCCTCCTGTGAGAAGAAAACTGGTCCCAGAAAATTGGGGCCCACAGCACAATGAGACCAGCAGGACCTTCCCAGTCTTCCCTGAGCTACAATGGTAGCATTGTATCAGACAATGGGGAAAGCCCCATGCAATATATTGCTTTTCTTTCTAGAGGCTTAAATCATCTCTCAAAAGTCAACATGAGTTGGGCATAGTTGTAAATGCCTGTAATCCCTGATACCAGGGAGGTTGAGGCTTGAGCTCAGGAGTTCTGAGACAATATTAAATCTGGGACCAATGCAGGAATGGGGGACCATTGGGCTGCCTAAGGAGGAGAAAAGTAGCCCAGGTCAGAGATGGAACATGTTATATCTTCAGTACCAATCAGTAGTGGGATCAGGCCGTGAGTGGTCACAGCACTTCCAGCCTTGGTAAGACAGGGAGTTTTTGTTTTGTTGTTGTTTGTCCAACTCTTTGTGACCCCATTTTGTGATTTTCTTGTCAAAGACACTGGAGTGGTTTGTCATTTCCTTCTCCAGCTCATTTTATAGATGAGGAAACTGAGGCAAGCAGGGTTAATTGACTTACCCAGGGTCACACAGCTAGTAGGTGTATGAGGTCAGATTTTAATTCAGACCTTCCTGACTCCAGGCCCAGCACTCTATTCTCTTTGCCACCTACCTGCCCCAAGATAGGGAGACCTAGTTTCGAAAAAAAAAATCAACATGGAGTTATGAGTGGCCACAAAAGAGACATGGGTTGAGAATATTTTAATCCTTGAAAAATGCACACAAACCTCCAAAACACTTAAACAAAATATGCTGAAATTAAGCTAGGATCATCTAAGAAACCCTTTAGATTAGTCCAAGTTATTGAGTCAGATATAAAGGAATTAAAAAGATGAATCTCTTTTTTGACAAGTGATCTGTAAGCTATATTTTAGTATGAATCTGGAAAACTTTTGCTAGAGATAAGAAACCTTCACTCAGAACAATATCCCTTTAAAAATATGTGATTAAAGCATGGTGTTCTTCTCCAGCCAAAGTCCCCATCCCTTTAGTATTCAGTGACTTTAGTAATCCCCAGGACATAGGAGAAGTGGCCTAAATGCCGAATGGACAATTCTCCATCTTGTCTCTATGCATCCCTCCCAGGAAACAGCCTGGTAGAGAATACAGTGCAGGATAAGCATCATAAAGACCTGGGTTCAAACTACATCTCAGGCATACAGAGGTGGGGTGATGCAGGAGTGAATCTGGAGTCAGAGTACTGGGGTTTGACAACACTGCTACTTCCTATCTATACGACCTTGGCCAAATGACTTAACCTATTTGGGTCACAGGTCCATCATCTATAAAATGAGGAGATTGGACTAGAAGGGAAGGGAAAGGAATGATAGGAAAGGGAATAAGTATTTATTAAGTACCTATTATGTGCCAGGCATGGTGTTAAGTGCTTTTATAAATAATATTACCTCATTTCATCCTCACAACAACCCTATGAGGTAGGTGCTATTATTACCCCCTTTTACAGTTGAGAATACTGAGACAGAGGTTAAGTGATTTGCCCAGAGTCACAGAGGTAGTAAATGTCTAAGGCCAAATTGGAACTCAGATCTTTCTAACTCTAGACCTATCGCAATATCCAATGTACCACCTGGCTGGACTAGAAGACCACTAAGGTACCTTTCAACCATAGGTTCCCAAAGTGGGCAGTACCACCCCTTGGGGGGCACTGGAATGATCCAGGAGGGTGGTAGTAGCATTGGGTACACTTGGGGGGGATGTTGAATAAAAATAAGGGGGTGGTGGAAGCATAAGAAAAAAAAGAGATAAGAAAATTCTGAAAAACTGATCACATGTTTCATCTATTATGTAACAGAGTTAAAGTCATAGTGATTACATTATTTTCCAAATAAACACACAGAATGCAAGTTATAACTCATCAGTAGTCAAGTCTGCTGATGGGTCTGAACAAGCAAGTGTTGGCAGGAGAGCATGGGAAGTCCAGCATGCAAAGGCAGGAATGTGAGGATGTTATGACTTGTTTACAATAAGATACCATATGGTTACACGATGCAATATTGCATCATCAAAATTTCAATGCAGGAAAAACCCCATAAATTTACAATAAATTATTAAAGTTAAGATGTGTCATTTTTAAAAAAAAATTTACATTTTTTTTGGAAATGATGCAAATTTTAAAAAATGTTAAAGGGTTAAAGAAAGTAGATTTTCAGTAATTTTTTTTAAAGGGTGGTAGGCCAAGTAAGTTTGGGAACTTCTGCTTTCAACTCAAAATCCATGAAATGTACAAGTTAAATCATTCTAGGCAAGTCACAGCCTCTTAGAACATCAGTTTCCTCATCTACAAAATGGAGATTGTAATAGTATCTATCTAATAGGGCTTGTATGGGGATAAGAAAAGATAACATTTGTAAAGTGTCTAGCATAAACATAGCAGAATAAAACATGAACATTTAGCATAAACAGCTGCATAAATATGAGTATTATTCTTACAAAACGCATTAGTTCTAGGGCCTGTCTTGTTCAGGGTTTGATGAAGTTGAAAAAATTTGCTTCTATTGTTGATGGACATAAAGAGACATGGGAAATAAATCCTCTCTTTTCTTATTTTTTCTCCCTTTCTTCCAAAACCATGTTGAAATCCCTCTCTTGCCTCACAGATGAACTCAAATGCCAACAACTCCATGAAATGGGATACTTTGGAAGGGGAACTATAAGAGTCAAATTAAAATAGAAACTGATCCTTGAGGGCTGTATATTGACTTAGAAAACTACAAATTAACATTATCTAGGTGACACAATGGATAGAGTGCTGGGCTTGGAGTCAGGAAGACGCATCTGGCTGTGTGACCCTAGGCAAGTCACTTAACCTTGTTTGCCTCAGTTCCTCATCTGTAAAATGATCTGGAGAAGGAAATGGCAAACCACTCCAGTATCTTTGCCGAGAAAATCTCAAATGGGGTCATAAAGAATTGGACATGACCAAAAAACAGCTGAACATCCATCCATATTGTATTTTTATTTAATTAAACATTTCCCAATTTTATTGTAATGTTTAGGCTGCAGTCAGGAGTTTTGTAGGCTATGGATCTCAAGTTTGATACCTCTGCCCTAGAGTCAAAGGATCTGAGTTCAAATTCTGCTTTTAGTTTTTACTATCTGAGTGAAACACTTAGCTTCTGAGGGCCTCAGTTGTCTCATCTATAAAATGAGAAGATTGGACTAGATAGCTTTTGAGGGCCCCCCTTAGCTTTAAATCCTATGATCCTTCCCTGATTCCCTTCAACTGACAATCTCTCATTCATTTGGGGTTTCCTTTGCCCTTGTCATATCCCAATTGAATGACCACAGGTCCAATCTCTACCCTTCCATCCCCATTAGATTGTAAGCTCAGGCAAAACTGTCTTATGTAGCACACAGTAGGTGCTTTATAAGTATTTGGTAAATTAAATTGAATTCAGTTTCTCTTTTCCATGTGTAAAGCTAAAGAATGTTGGTGAGGACCAAGATGTGAGTGTGAGAGTGAAGTTGACTTGGAATCAAGAAGATCTGGATTTGAATCCTGCCTCAAACATTTATCAGCTGTGTGACCCTGGACAAGTCATTTTCCCTTTTGGGACCTCAATTTCATATCGGTAAGAGAGGGTTGGACTTGATGATCTGTAAGGTCCCTTCCAGCTTTAATCCTGTGATTCTAAGGACACCCAGAATATTTGGACAACTCAAAGTAACTATTGAGGTCAGTGGTTAAGTTGGGAGAGCCCGTTGTATATATTCCCAGAGTAGAGAGACACGGGAGTGAGTATCAATTAGGCAGTCAACCAGCCAATCACTGTGCTAAGTGCTGGAAACACAAAGAAAGGCAAAAACATTGTATTTGCCCTCAGAGAACTCCTAGTCCAAGAGGGGAGGGAGAGCGCAGAACAACTAATCAGTTATAATCAAACAACTCTGATTAAACAAGATGGATCCAGCCTAATGATGGGTAATCTCAGAGGGAAGGCACCAGGACTGAGGAGAATTGGGAAAGGCATCTTGCAGAAAGTGCAACTGTAGCCGAGAATCAAAAAATTAGAGAAGATAGGAGGTGGGAATGAGGAGGGAGAAAGCATTGGAGGCGTGGAAGACAGTCAATGAAAATGCTTAGAGTCGGAAAAGAGAACATCCTCCTTGGTCGAGAAACAGGAAGCAGGCCAGTGTCCCTGAGTCACAGAGTATGTGGAGGGGTATAAGGCATAAGAATACTGGAAAGGGGGGCAGTTAGGTGGCACAGTGAGTAGAGCACTGGTCCTGGAGTCAGGAGGACCTGAGTTCAAACCCAACCTCAGACACTTGACACACTCACTAGCTGTGTGACCTTGGGCAAGTCATTCAATCCCAATTGCCTTGCCTTCCCCCCCTCCAAAAAAATAAAAAAAGAACACTGGAAAGGAAGAAAATGGTCAGATCACGAAGGGCTTTGAAAGCCAAATTTAGGATTTTATATTTGATCTTGGAAGTAAGAAGGAGCCACTGGAGTTTATTGAATAGGAGGAAGGAAACAGTGATATGGTCAGACTGGCATTTTAGAAAGCTCAATTTAACAGCTGAATGAATGATGGACTGGAGTGGGAAGAGACTTGAAGTGGGTAGACCCACTAGCTGGCTATTTTTAAAAATTTATTTTCCTTTATTTATTTTTAAAATTCTGAACTTAAATAAAACAAGCATTTCCACAATAGAGCAGAACAGAAAAGAAAAGACAATAGCACACGAAACTACAAATCTATTATGTACAGCTTGCCATTCCTTTTAAATATATAATAAAGTCACCATGTAACTTTCTTTTTCCCCAACCTTGCCCTCTTGCCCTAGAAATTGCTACCATTAGACACAAATGTGTGTATATATGTATGTAAAAACATTCTACACTTACTTCTATTCATCAGATCTTTCTCTGGTTGTAGATAGCATCTATCTTCACAGGTCCTTTGTAGTTAATTCGGATATTTATAGTAGTTGAAATGACTGAGTTGCTCAAGATTGTGTGTGTGTGTGACATGTTGAGGATCTGCAGTGTCACCTGAGTGGTGGCAGTGTCAGAGGAGAGAAGGGGACACATGTAAGAGAAATTGTTAAGGTAGAAATGACAGAACTTGACAACTGTTTAAATGGTGGGGGGAGGGTAAGCGAGTGAAGAGCTGAGGATGACAGTTAGGTTGTGAGCCTTGGTGGGCTGTGAGCATCATGGTACCCTCAATAGCAACAGGGAAGTTAAGAAGGCAGGAGCATTTTGTGGGGGAAAGAAAATGTTTTGGACATGTTCAATTTAAGATATTTATGAGACATCCAGTTTGAAATGTCTAAAAACAGTTGGAAATGTGAGACTGGAATTCAGGAGAGAGGATAGGGCTGGACAAGTACAGGGTGTTCCTAAAGTCTGGACACATAGGCAAAAATGCATATTTTCAAGAAATGAAATGAATGAAATTTTCAACAACATTTTATTTAATTGGAATATTAACAAATAACATCTTCAATATGATTTCCAACATTTGTGATGCAAAGGTTGATGCTCTTTGCAAGATTCACATGAACTCAATGCAGTGATTCCACATTGCTGTCAATTTTAGCACATTCACTCTTTATGCATTTAATCAAGTGCTTTGCATCTGTGATTTTCATTGAGTACACCTCCTTTAGCATACCCCAGAAAGAGAAGTCAAGGAGGCTAAAGTCTGTTAATATTCCAAATATTTCAAAATATGCATTTTTGCCTATGTGTCTAGACTTTAGGGACACCCTGTAGATCAGCAAATCATAGCATAGAGATGATAGGCTATGGGAACTGATGAAAGCACTAAGTGAAAAAGTACTACAAAGGGGGAGAAGAGAGGAGGATTATGACAGAGTCTTGGGGGACCCCCACTGAGTGGCCATTTATCATTTTTCACTCAGGAGAGAATGAAGAAATGAGTTTAAAGGGAAGGATCTAGGCTGAACAGGAAGAACTTCCTGACTTTTGAGCTGGGGAAGAACTAGAAAATTTTTAAGAATAGGGTGACTTTTATTTCGAGGGGATAGTTTATAGTTTTGCTGGGAGGCAAGATCAAATGACCAGCTGGGTTCCTTACTGCCCTGTGAGTCTGTGACAACTAACTTCTTCACAATAGGAATCCTCTTAAGATGGCTGTTTTCTGATTAAAAGAGCCTTCCTTGGTCAAGGAAACTGGTGAGGAAAACAGAAAACAGCTCCCCATAGCTACACTCCCTAGGGCAATGGATTAAAATTACAGACCTCATTAGCTCATTCAGTCCAGCTGGCATTGTTCTTGAGCTGTTCATTTATTTGGGGAATAAAATAGGTAAAATTTATCATAGGAAAAGGCACACCTTTGGCACCTTTTGAGTCAGGCACAAAATAAATGATGTTCGGTAACTGGAGACACTGCAGCCTGAAATACAAATACACAAAGCTATTTTTTTTTCTGCCAAGAATCTTTGTAAAGAGATCAGAGGGGTGAAATGCGTAGGAGGCTCTTACCCATTTATGACTCCCCAAGTGATGCTTAGCCAATGTTGTGCCATGTGTAAGCATGTCAGAGAGAAGCAAAATGAGAATTTTTTTGTTTAGTCTCTACCATGATCTACCTCACAGAAAACCCCATGTCAAAATTGTTGCTTTTTCCCACTGTCCCCTGGGTGGAGGAGAATGTGAACACCCGAGGTCTCCCATGAGCAGGTTGGGAAAGCCAAGCTAGAGCAGAATCTTCCCTAACTGAAAGAGCCCCTTGCTACTTCAAAAGAATAGAAATCCAGGGAGTTGTAGCAATGAGGAGACACCATCAATTTATTTATTAGTTCCTGGAGTTGGTCCAGTGTAATTATGGTGCTGAAATCCAGATCAGATACACTTGACATATGAGAAAGTCCATGGAAAAGAGTAATAATAAACTTCCAATAAACCTTTCTTTCCCAAGCAGAAGAATATAGAGGGGCTACTGAAGAAAGTTGGGAAAGAATCTCTCAAATGATGAAGGCATCTCTTGAGGTTCTTTACCTTTTTTGTACCATATTCCTCACAACTAACCCCCTCAAACACACCCAGGAGGTGTTTGGGTCTTGTGCCTGTTTGTTGTTAAGAGGAGGGCTGCAGTGAAATTCAGATCTGATGGATTCTGGGAGATGATCCAGGCTATTCTAATGACACCATTTTAATCATTTACTGAAAACAGTACAAAAACAAGTTATGTAAAGGGCATAAGCAAATAACAGTTGAAAAGAGGGCTTATTTTTATGAAATTTTATGGTTCTACAAAGGCAAATCTCCCAGCACAATCATTCTGACTCTCAAAATATTTCTTCAAGTACCACTTGGCTTCTGAGAAAACGCAAAAAAAAAGTTGATTAAGAGGTAAATAATTCTCAGTGATTCTGTTGGGGGTGGGGTGGGGTGGGGAAATCTGGGGTTTAAAAACAAGACTGAAGATGATGATAGAAACCAAATTAAAAAAAAAGACAAAAAAATGACAAAATGACAAAATGAATTATCTGTATGAATATATTCATGGTAGCATTACATGTAATGGACAGCAAAAACAAAACTCAAAACCACTTAATCATTCAGTGATAGCGGAATGGTTAAATAAATTGTGGTACATCACTGTCAGAGAATTCTGTCATGCCATCAAGACTAGCAAGTGTGGGGTACACAAAGAAACTGAGAAAGAACTATTGGAAATAATACAAAGCAAACATTTATACAAAATTAAACTGGAAACCTGGAATGCATGCTCACTATAACCATACACCAGGAAATGAGAATGCTAATGAATGGAGAAAGGAAGGCTCTCATTGAGGACTTGAAGAGGGAGGGGAACTGAAAGGCTATTATAATATTTTATGCATTGAAATTAAGTAATTTAAGTGCCAATTTTTACTAATCAAGTTTAGTTGTTTAATGTCAGTCTTAATAAACCATTAGCAAAAAATATCTGCATATATCCTTTTGACTTATTTAATGTTTTCTGGCTGCTACAGAGAAGACAATGATTAGCACTGGTGTTTTCTACAGCAGAAACATCCCTGGCCTGTCCCTTTCTATTGAAGACACTGCAGTTGTAACCTGAGTGGAGGCAGGGCTATCTGACATACACACTGCCATAGCAGCATCCAGTTTTCATTTTTTGGTTGGCAGGGGCAACAGCTGTTTAGTTTTTCATTAGGGTCTGGATTAACACTCAGCTAACTTTCTTTTTTTTTCACCGCACCTGCCTCATTAGTGATTGTATTGGGTATCACAGCAGGCCTGGAGCTGTGATGAACATATGGGGGAGGGGGTTAGGGGAAATAAATAAGGCACCATGTGTAGGGATTTCTAACTTCTGGTAGCATCCTTGAGTTGTCCTATTATGTTCTCATTCATTATAATAGTTGGCTTATCATTCTGTGGCTGTGGGTACTACAGATGCCAAAGAGGGTTTTCTTAAAAATGATTTTTCAGCCTTCTTCTGGTTTTGTAATCCATTCAATTATGTCTTGCGGCAGCATGAGATGGAAGTCATCTTGTAAAACATTGAATGGTGTAGTGGAAAGAGCCCTGGAGTAAGAATCAGAAGACCTGCATTTGGCTATGTTATTTACTGACATACCTCTGGATTTTGACCAAGTCACAGGGCTTTAGTTTCCTCAACAGGAAAATACTGGAGTTGGAATAAGGACCTTTCAAATTCTATGTTCTAGGATCCTAAGATGTATTGATATAAAAAAGTGAACTAACTTGTTTGGATTGGAGGATCCATACCTCATCAACTATATTAAGATAGTGACTTATGGCTTAAAAATTGACAACCTATGGGCTGTGGACTGAATTTGACCAAGACCCTGACCAATTATCATCATTGGGTATCCTGAAGGGTGGGAGATTCTGAATCCAGTTTAGCCCAACAGCTGGTCTCATACCCCCATCTAGGCCAATGCCACAGGTTACCCAGAAGTGCCTAGAACACCACATCTAGTTGTATACATTATCACTACTCATTCCCTACAAATATCAGCCATTTGCAAACTGTAGATACACATATTACACAACCTAGGGCTGTTCTGAGTCTCATCATGTCCCACCTTCATACTTGAAATAGCCTCCTAATCACTCTCTCTGCCTCCAAGCTTTCTCCCTCCAATCTGTCCCCACATCTGCAAAATAGATATTTTGAAAGCATTGGTTTGACCATGCCATTCTCCTGGTAAAGAAGATTCAGAGGCTCCTAACTTGTCTAGGAAAAAAAAATAGCCTCCTTACGTTAGCATTTTAAGTATCTGACTCCACCTGTTTTCCAGATTGATCTTTTATTACTTCTCTCAAGTTCTATGTTCTAGCCAAACTAGGCTATATGCTGCTCCTCATCAATGACATTCCATTTCCCACCACCATGCTTTTATAGACCTTCCCCTTACCTGGAATGTACTCTCTCCTTTCCTCTACTTTTTGATACTACTAGCTGCTTTCAAGGCATTTGACTCAAACTTCACATCCTAAATAAAGCATTTCCTGATCTCCAAGTTGTTATTGCCCCCTTTTGATCAATATGAATTTACTTAGTATATATTTTATATGTACTTACTTGTGTACATGTTATTTCCTCCAAAAAATGTAAGCTTCTTGAAGGCAAGGACTGTTTGTTTTTTTCCTTTGCATTCCTGGTATTTTCAATAGGGGACCAACCAATAATAACACAGAGTTCTTTTCCTTAGGTCCTTACTTTGTCCTTTGTCTCTCTTAATTAGACTTGAATTTTCTATTTACTGCATAAGTAAAATGGATTTCCCGTGAAACTCTAGGCCTCAAGGATGAGTACATTTAGATGAGGTCTATATTTCCCATTGTGCTGTGTAACTGTGGCACAATCTAAGAAAGAGAAGAAGGAAAATGGAAGTTGTGATTGGAGCTTTGTGTTCATGATAGAAGAAAAGGCTGAGAATCTCTAAAAGTCCTTTGATGTCTGAAACAAAGGTGACCAGTATCTGAGGGTGGACAAGCTCAGAACTGCAGAAAGGAGCAGGCAGAGAGCCTGGTGGGTAGCATTTTTCAAGATGTGATGGCAAAGTTATCTTCACTGATAACTTAAATCTTCCTTGGACTAGCACATGAGTTTTGGAGGAGATGGTTTCACAAAAACTCTGGGGGAAAAGAGAGGAGACTATTCAATCATGAAGGCATGTGAGATTATTTTGCTATTATTTTACTGTTTGTTTCAGTTCCTATTCAACTCTTTAAAGGCGTGATTCTTGCCTGGTCTGTAAGTGTGGTGCAAATTGAATGTAGTTAACCTTAGTTAGATGTTCCTAAGGAAATTAGCCAGGATAACAAACCAGATGGGTTGTTACCTTCCTAAATACCATGACATTGAATCTTAATCTGTAAATCCATATACAAGTGGAACAGAAGTTACCTTGGAAGAAGGGTTCATATGGGATGATAATCTACCAGTTCAAGATGGTGGGAGATGTAGCCAAGATGTGTGAGAGTGGTGTTTAAGCATGTTTAAAGTAAGATGTTCCTAACTCAAGCTGCTTACCTTGAGAGTACAAACAACAACATGACTTTAGAGTTGGTATGGCAGATCTTGTTTCTAGATGGGGAGAAGAAGAACATGTGAACCAGCCTTGTGGTAACAGAACACTTCATTCAGGCTTTCCCATACAGAAACCAGAAGGCTTCCACAATATATTTCTCTACATATAGTTTCCCTGCCAAGATTCACTCTGACCTGGGTCAAGATTTTGAGAGAAAGCTATTCCAAGAGGTGCTAGCTTTGACAGGAGACAGGACATCTGGATCTGTTGCATACCAGCTGGAGCACTGATGAACATGTTGAAGACCCTAAGGCCTGAATAGAAAGTTCAATCAATCAATCAATCAGCATTTTAAAGCACCTACTATGTGCCAAGCACTGGGCTAAGTCTGGTTCAGTGAGGATAGCTTGTGATATATCTAGCACATGCCTCGGGGCCCTCTCCAGTTGTCCTGATCTATATCTGGCCACTGGATCCAGATGGTTCTTGAGGAGAAAGTGAGGCTGGTGACTTTGCACAGGACTCCCTCACTTAACTCCAATTCACTTGCAAATCATATGGCATCACTTTCCTGATGTCATGGTCCTCTTTAAGAATGAAGGACAGGGGCAGCTAGGTGGTGCAGTGAGTAGAGCACCCTGGAGTCAGGAGGACCTGAGTTCAAATCTGGCTTAGACATTTGACACACTAGCTGTGTGACTTTGGGCAAGTCACTTAACCCCAATTGCCCTGCCTTCCCCCATGCAAAAACAAAAAAAGAATGAAGGACAAACAACAACAGCATATGCATAAAGGGCCATCAGGAATTAGGCCACAGGATTCACTCCAAATCTGTTGGCATTTGGATGAGGGCCACAGCTTCCTGTGCTTTGGAAGGGATAGTAAGATGTGGAAGCTCACGGCCAGTACATAATTCAGCTGAGGGATCTATTGAAGGAAGCCTAAAGAACACACAGGTACACAAGCAATGGTATGATACTTGTGTTTGCTTTCAAGAATCCTGGTCAGGGAAGAGAGTCCTCCTAAGAAATCTTGGTGTCAAGGGAAAGTACAAGACTAAACTGGAGAATAAACTCCCAATGAGTGGTTGAAAGAGCTGGGTTGTTAGCTGGGCTACAGACAGCTCGAGAATGGTCAAGACTGTATAATGAAACCACTGTGGAGCTGCAAACTCCCCAGCAAATGAGGACAAGGATGTCGTAGAATTGTGCATTCAGGTACTAAGATCCAGGCCACCAGTTATGGACAGACAGTGGATGCAGATGATGCCTCATATGGGGAAGACTTGAATCAAAATCCGGAAGGAGATTTGAAGTCTCATTTTGGTAAACTCTTTTGGGTTAGGGACACTTGCCAAGACTGCCTCCCTTGTTTATTTCTGCTGGATGCCTATCTACCTCAAGGGAGGATAATCCACTCTAAGAGCCTGGTCTTGGAGAGAATAATGGGAGAATTACCCTTCAAATTGAAAACAACACACTGGACCTGCAGTACTGAGAACACAAACAATAAATCCCAATAAGACAAACCAGGCTAAGGAGGGCATACACCCTTTTTTGGAGAACAAGAGTCTGATATTCTGGCTCAAAGGATCATAGGATTGCTGAGTTAGAGTTGGAAGGGAACTTAAAGGCCAGGAAGAAGGCTAAAATCCAAGTAAGTGGCAAAATTTGAGGTGAGAGGGATGAAGAAAGTCTTCAATAACCTCAAGCTAGTTCATGTCATGAGCTGCCTCAGTGTTATGTGACCTTCAAGCTATGAGGGTAAAACTATGTTACACTTAAAGGTTTTAGTGAGAAACCATTCTCTTTTCCCTACCATGGTCCAAAATGCTTTACAAATATTATCTCATTCGATCCTCAGAACAACTCTTCGAGGTAGATACTGTTACTATCCTCAGTTTACAGTTGAGGACACTGAGACAAACAGGTTAAGTGACCTTCCCAGGGTCACATGGGGAAAACAGAGCTGTGCTCCTTATGCTACATATTGTTTCTTAAAGTCTCCATTTTCTTCATGTGTCTCTTCCAGCTATGACCTTCAGTGGTCAACTTACTATATTTCCTGTTAAAGGAATAACAGGTGTCAGTAGGTGGGTAAGAAGATTGGAAGGAGTAGGGTCTCAGGTAACTTTCTCTTGCCCCTAATCTCTGACTATGCAAGGTGTCCCAACAGTCCTAGAGGAGTTTTAAGCTATTAAAGTTGAAAACTGCAGTAAGTGGGGCAGCTAGGTGGTACATTGGATATAGAACTGGACCAGGAGTCAGGAGGACCTGAGTTCAAATCTAGGTTGTGTAAGTCACTGTGTTGGTAACCAAAAATGGGCTCCTTAGCACTTAGTCAACAAGTGCCCTTGAATAGTTTGACTTTTTTCCCCTGAACTAACCGAATGCTGTCTGTATGTTGGATTGGAGTAAGCTTGTCGGCCCCTTCACCTTGCTTCCCTTGATTAAGCAGAGCAAAAGAACCTGTGCTTTCCTGGTCAACCCCTTCACCTTGCTTCCCTTGGTTAAGCAGATCGAAAGAACCTGTGCTTTCCCAGGCGTATCTTACACCCCTGCAGAAGCTGCTAGCGGGATGGTTAAAAACAGCTTCCATTGGAGCCAGAGACAGCTACAGCTACAGCCAAACCTGAAGCAGGAGCTGCTGGTAGCAGGGCTGACCTACGTGTGGATTGAGGAGTGCTGAACAAGGACTTGAGGCCAGTGGGTAATCTTTTTACTGTAGAGGGGAAGCATGTACATGATTTTACTTTATACCATCATGCTTCTCTGTGGCCTCCTGGTTACTCTTGTGAGGCAGACTTATTGGGCCTGGAAGCTTTTGATCAAAATATCAAAATGGGGATGCTGGTTTGTGGGTTGGTTACTGTGGAGCCTAAATACATGCTTTGATTCTTCTGCCTCCTACTTTGAGAATTCCTTATATCCAGTGGTTCTGAACCTTTCAGACATATGTATGATTCTTTTTGAAATTATAAATTCTGCCCTCGTAATACAGTCACTGAACTATATCTCAGTTTTCTCAACTGTACAGTGAGAATAATAACAGTATCTACCTCTCAGGGTTGTCATCCTCCTCAATCTTAATACCTTCCCTTTGAAATGACACCAATTTATCCTTTCTATATCTTGTTTGTACACATTAGACTGTGAGATCCTTGAGAGCAGAGATGTGTGTCTGTGTGTGTTTGCATTCATTCCTTTGAATCCCCACCACCTAGCACCATGCCTGGCATACAGTAGGTGCTTAATAAATTCCTGGTGATTGACCGACTTATTCAATCAGTTGCTATATCATGTTGTTTCTTTCTCTACATCATCTCTCATGTCTGTTCCCTGTGACATATAATGTCACAAAGCCACAGTCCTAGCTCAGACCCTCATCACCTCTCAGCTGGACTGTAGCAATGGCCTCCTAATTGGTCTTCTTTCACAAGTCTCTCCCCTCTCTTATCTTTCCTTCACATAGCTCTCAGAATGATTTCCCTCAACTATAGGTCAAATCCTGTCACCACTTGGCTCCATAAACTCCAGTGGCTCTTTATTATGTCCTGAATCAAATCAAATACAAACCTGTGTGTTTGTCACTTCAGGCTTTTCACACCATGGTGTCTTCCTTGTAGCTTGCCATATACTCTATGATCTAGCCACACTGGGCTACTATTGTTCCTCTCATTGTGTGCTCCATCTTCTGTCTCCTTGTCTTTGCGTTAGATGTCCCCCATGCCTGGAATGCTCTCGCTCCTCATCTGCACTTCTTAGTTTCCCTAGTTTCATCCCCAAAGACTATCTTCTCCAGGAAGCCTTCCCCTCTAAGGTTACTTTGCATTGAGTCTGTATTAATCTTGTAGATATTTTTTCATGTACATGTTGTTTCCTCCATTAGAATGTAAGCTCCTTGAGGGCAAGGACTACCTTATTTTTTGCTTCCCCCCCTGGCTTAGTGCTTGGCACATACTAAGCACTTAAAACATGCTGTTAATTTATCAGTTGGTTGGTTGGTTGATTTGGGTACTTTACAATTCCTAAAAACATTCAAAGGAAAATGACAATTAGTTCCCTAGTAGAATAAGAAAGTTTTGGAAAGAAGAGGTTATAAGACTGAGAAAGGACTAGAATTGGCCAAAGTTGCTGCTACAGTTTCCGGTTAAGTCTTAGCATTCTTATTCAAAATATTACCAGCAAGAGCAAAAGGAAATAAACATTTAAAGGAACAGAAAGAGAGGATTAACTGCCCCTCACCAAAATAAAGTTCATATATTCCTTGACCTTCATCACTTCTTGGGTTTTTGAGGCTTAAGGACTTAACAGAATTAAATGTTTACCGTTCCCTGAATGACACTATACTAAATAGCATAACGTTTGATGATACAAATCAAGACCTGGATTCTTTTGCCTTGTCAAGTCCACCTTCCCTGAGCTACTTTCCTGAGGTCAGCTAGTTCAAATACATTTTCATGTTGGCTATCTGTGGCCAAAACTTTTCTGGAATCCCTGACCCTTATGCAATAAATTACTTTGATTCTTTTCTTTACTGTACAGAAAACATAGGGGGAAATGACTCTTCTCACTCTAGAGCAGTACTTCTTAACCTTTTTAGTGTCATGGACTCCTTTGACAGTCTGGTGAAGCTTATGGATCTCTTCTCACAATAATATTCATTACCTACATTCATAATTGAAGAAAATACTACATTTCAGTTCAAGGCTAGTGAAAACAAAGATGTAAAATTTTTCCCCATCAAAGTTCATGGTCCCCCTGATATCTATCTATAGAATCCTTGAAAGCATATGGATCTAAAGCTTAAATACCCCTCCAAAAGAGGGAATCAACTCATTTGAAGATGTGCAGACATTGATTATTTGTCTGAAACATAAACCACCATGACTATCCATATACTTTTTTTTTTCAGATTTCTGGGCTATTGAATAAAAATCCCCTCTATGCATCTGGAGTATTTCAAGTTGCAGTCAAAGCTTTTGGCTAGAGAAGAAGCCAGATGTTTTAGGTAGATTTATATCAGATCAGAATTTTCTTTCTAAAATCTGGATTCTTTTGGCAAAGTGTTGCCTAAAAGACCTGCCTGGATCCATTTGCCAGTTCAATCTACACAAATGGCTCTGGCTTTTCTCCTAAATCTGTGAACTGATAAGCCTGTGATTCTATTTGACACAAGCAACAGGAGGGAATCTTAGAGTTAGAGAGAAGCTTAAGGACCATCAATTCCAACCTCTCCCTTATTTTAAAATGTGGAAACCAAGACCCAGAAAGATTTAATGACTTGCCTAAGGTTACATAGGTAGTTAGTGGCAGAGTTAGGTCTAGAACCTAAGGCTTAAGTAAGTCTCTTTTTATTCCACCGGGCCTCTTCCCTCATCTTGGAGACAAAACATTTGCTATAACAGTTGGAAATAGACCTGGATCAATATCAACATAATCAACAACAACAAACATTCATTGAAACCCCACCCCCCCACCCACCACACATATGCTTTGGGATACGGGTTTTCTAGACTTATTTCAGCGTGCAGATTTAGGGTCCGATACCAAGTAGAATCTGTGGGAAAAAAAAATGAGATTGCCAGCTTCTGCCAGCTGTAGCCCCACATCTCCAAAGGGGCAATTAGTAAAAGATAGACCAAGAAAACCACATAGTAAGGAGTGCAAGGAAAGCCCCTAACTAGTGTGTGTCAGTAGTGCCAAGTAGTAACTTTTTCAATTATTGTGGGCACCATTGAAAAAAGATAGAGGTCTATAAAATCCAGTAGAACTGTACATGTCTTCTGCGCTAAGTATTTTAACTTATAGAGGCATTTAACATTGTATTTACTTGGATTTTAGGATACAGTAAGTCTATGGGTTTTTCTTTTAGATATTCTGAGAGTTTCCAATTTTTAAAATGTATTAACATTTCCTTTGCAATCTTTCTTTACTTGTGAAGCAAATGCATGCCTTATTTTAAATCACTTTGTCTGCATTTGGATGCACACTGATCCACCATATCAGATAGAATGCTCTCATGGATAAAAAATTGATTTAGCTTAAAAACAGATCACTCTTCCAATATTTGGCACACTACAGTTGGGAAGCTTTGATGACGGGAAGTCAGAGAAATGGTTTTCTGTAACATGAGGAGCATCCCTAAAGCAACCACTTAACTGCTTCAAGAAGTTAACCAGCTTTACTAGTCATCTGGATTGTGGAGGTGGTGGATTATTCCCTCAAGCTGGCTAAATGTAACGGGGAAGAGAACCAGGCTTAGGAGCCACATCCAAAACAGATACCCTCCCTGGAGCCTTCATTCACATTCCAACCAAATTCAGTCCCAGATATCACAAAAGAGCTCAAGGTAACCTGTTTAAAGACAAATGGAAAACTTGTTTTCTCCATGTATTTCTTATATACAAGTAACATAGTTGTATGTATCCTTATGTACAAATGCATGCAATTCTGAGACAGTAAATCAATTTTGAATAAGTGATGACAGACAGATACATGCTGTATGTGTATGGGCACCTGAGTGGCACAGTGGATAGAGTGTGGGCCCTGGAGTCAGGAAGACCTGAGTTCAGATTTGGCCTTAGATACTTAATAGCTGTGTGACCCTGGGCAAGTCATTTAACCCTGTTTGCTTCAGTTTCCTCCTCTGTAAGGGCAAAACCGTTTTAGTATTTTTGCCAAGAAAGCCCCCAAATGGGCTCACAACTCTAGCCTTTGGCCTCATTCATTTCTTCCAATTCCACATGATATTTTTTTGAGATAGCTAGGTGGATAGAGCACTGGTCTTAGAGCCAGGAAGACCTGAATTCAAATCCAGCCTCAGAAACTTCCAGCCTTAGAAACTTTCTAACTTTGTGAGCTTGGGCAAGTCACTTAACCTCTGTTTGCCACTGGGAAAGGAAACAGCAATCACTCTAGTATCTTTGCCAAGGAAACCCCATGGACAGAGGTCCACAGGGTCATAAAGATTTGCATACAACTGAAAAGACTAAACAATAATAAGTCTATGGTTTCTTAATCAGGGTTCAAGAAATTGCTTAAAGTTTTTTTCTTTTTTTGATAAATTATTTCTTTATTTTTTTAATTTTTAAAAAACTTTTAGTTTACAACATTCAGTTCCACAAGTTTTTGAGTTTCAAATTTTCTCCCCCTTCCTCTCCATGACCCCCCCCCCCACAAGATGGAATGTAATCCGGTATAGTTTCTACACATACCATCACATTAAACTTAATTACACAATAACCAAGTTGTAAAGAAGAATTATAACCAATGGAATGAACCATGAGAAAGAAGAAACAAAACCAAAAAAGAAGGAATTTTTTTTTCAAAACTGTATCTCAATATGGATTTCCTTGGTAATCCTGTGAATTTTATTTAATAAATTTTAAAAAACATTCTTCTGAGAAGGGGTCCATTACCAATGGAGTCCATGATTCAAAAAAGTTAAGAACCCAGATTTTATTTTATCAGGGGTTCTTCATTTATTTTTTTACCAACCCCTTGTTTTATCAGTGAGGAAACTAAGAAGGGCAAAGGGCCTTACTAGAGGTCACTTGCTACTGATGGAACCAGATCCCAGGGCTCTTGACCCTCCTAAGGCCAGAGTTCTTTCCACTTTATTATGTTGCTGCTACATAAGGAGAAATTTTTTCTAATAGAAATTCTGGAAATCCCTTGAGCAGTTGTTGATACCCAAGTAAGACAATAGCAACACAGTACCCTAAACATAGGTCTCACACTGACATTTGAGATGCTTCACTTGCCAGTTCAGTGATTTTCTCCTCTCCCTCTTTGCCTCACCCTTTGAACTCAGTAGGCAGCAAGATGGATGGGGAATGAGAATTGGACCCTTGCCTGATAGTGGGGCATTTGAGTGGGCAGGGTGAGTAGCATTATGCCTTTTAGGATATAGAGCAAGTTGTCAGGGCTTCTTAGATTAATGGACAAGGTCTCCACAGTTCAAGTGAAATGGAGAATTGAGATAGTTACCTGGGAAATTAAAGTTTAAAAGACCATATCTTAGGCATCAAATTAATTTTATTGCAGAAGAATTCCATAACTATTAATAATAATGATAATGATGATGCACATAAATAGAGGTTGCACAATGAAGACTTGGTTTCAAATCTTGTCTTCATAGCCACTATTAGTGAGAAGAGCTATTTTCCAGCTTGCATTTCATTTTTTTAAAAAAATAATACTTTATTTTTTCCCTATTTACATGTAAAGACAATTTTTAACGTTCATTTAAAAAATTTTGGGGTTCCAAATTTTCTCTCTTCCTCTCGCCTCCCTGAGCCAGTAAGCAATTTGATATAGATTATACATGTGCAATCATGCAAAACGTATTACCATATTAGTAATGGTGTGAAAGAAGACACAGACCCAAAGGGGAAAAAATCCCCAAAATACAAAAACCAAAAAAAAATACAGAAAGTGAAAAACAGTATGCTTCAATTTGCATTCAGATTCCATCAGTTCTTTTTCTGGAGGTGGATAGCATTTTTCATCATGATTCCTTTGGAATTATTTTTGGATCATTGTATTGCTGAGATTGCTGTTACTGTGTACAATGTTCTCCTTGTTTTGCTCACTTCACTTTGTATCAGTTCATATGTCTTTCCAAGTTTTTTTCTGAAATCAGGCTGCTCATCATTTCTTATAGCACGGTAATATTCCATTACAATCACATACCACAACTTGCTCAGCTATCCCTCAACTGATGGGCATCCTGTCAATTTACAATTCTTTGCCATTATAAAAAGAGCTGCTATAAATATTTTTTTGCAAGTAGGTCCTTCCCACCCCCCTCCCCTGCTTGTTTATATCTTTGGGATACAGACCTAACAGTGGTATTGCTGGATCAAAGGGTATGCCCAATTTTATAGCCCTTTGGGCATAGTTCCAAATTGCTCTCCAGAATGTGGATCAGTTTACAACTCCACTAACAATGCAGTAGTGTTCCAATTTTCCCATATCTTCTCCAGCACTTATCATTTTCTTGTTTTGCCATGTTAGCCAATCTGACAGGAGAGATGTGGTACCTAAAAGTTGTTTTGATTTGCATTTCTCTAATCAATAGAAATTTAGAGCATTTTTTCATACGACGATAGATAGCTTTAATTTCTTTCTCTGAAAACTTCCTGTTCATATCCTTTGACCATTTACCAATTGGGGAATGACTTGTATTCTTACAAATTTGACTCAACTCCCTATATATTTTAGAGATGAGGCTCTTGTCAGAGACACTGGTTGTAAAAAATTCTTTCTCAGTTTTCTGCTTCCCTTCTAATCTTGGTTGCATTGGCTTTGTTTGTACAAAAACCTTTCAATTTAATGCAATCAAAATTATCCATTTTACATTTCATAATGCTTTCTATCTCTTATTTAGTCCTAAATTCTTCCCCTCTCCATAAATCTGACAGGTAAACTATTCCCTTCTCTCCCAAATTGCTTATAGTGTCAGCTTTTATATCTAAAGCATGACTTTATTTTGGTATATGGAGTAAGATATTGGTGTATGCCCAATTTCTGCCATCCTATCTTACAGTTTTCCCAGCAGTTTTTGTGAAATAGTGAGTTCTTATCCCAGCAGCTGGACTCTTTGGATTTTCAAAGAGTAGATTACTATATTCATTAACTACTATGTCTTGTGTCACTAACCTACTCCACTGATCCACCACTCTATTTCTTAGCCAGTACCAAGTAGTTTAGATGACTGCTGCTTTGTAATACAGTTTAATATCTGGTATGGCTAGGCCACCTTCCCTATCATTTCTTTTCATTAATTCCCTTGATATTCTGGATCTTTTGTCCTTCAGATGAATTTTGTTATTATTTTAGCTCTGTGAAATAATTTTTGGTAGTTTGATTGGCATAGCACTAAACAAATAAATTATTTTAGGTAAATCATTGGTTATTAATAATCATTTCCCTCAAGACTTATTCAACAATGATGTTACCTTGGTGTATGAACTTAGGAGGACCATTGCTATGTAGGGACAAAGTTAAATTATGAACCTAATTCCTCCTCCCCAGACTGGGGTGGTATAGGGGAGATCACATCCCCTAAGGTATTAGGGGAAATATTTGTACATTTGCTATAACTTTGAAGTAAATGTCCTTTTATAAAAGTTAATTGGTGCTAAGTGAGTCAATGGAACTGGGGTACTAATCATGTGCAACTAACAAAAAGGGGAACATAACCAGTAGGAGCTCAAGCTGATGGCAAGAAAGAAGAAATATCCCAAGTCTTCAGGGTTATTCCCTGCAACCCTGGTTCTGGTGGGGAGATGTAACCCACCTGACTCTAAGAGAGTGGGGTGCAGGGCAGAGTGATGTGTTACATCAAAGTCTAAGTTCAGAAGTTCCAGGTTAAGAACCCTTGCCCTAAAGCAGTGGTCAACTGGTGTGTTTCTTATGCAATAAAATGTTATAGCTGTCCTCTTTTGGTACTTTTACAATTGTTTTGGTCCTTTTTTGAGAATCAATATAAATGGTGTCCTAACATCACCCTTGCTTTACTACTACCACTATATATCCATCTGGTAGACTACTGAAGAAGTTGGATTGGGTTAAGGTTTTAGTAGGGAAATGTCAACTCTAACCATTAGCTGTAGGGAAGAGAGGATGCCTTCTCAAATTTGGTAGTTTTTGATCCCATGGTCCTGAGTCCCTCTATTTTGAGAACAGGCTTCTTTTCATTTCTCTGAAACTTTGAGTGTCCTGGTAAGGACAAGGGAAGGTGGAATGGGGGTAGGGGCAATGGATAAAGATATCTGACAGCAAAGGCGACAGCTGTGGGTGGGGTGGGGCTGGGAGGGCTGACAGTTCTTGAAGTAAGGAAGGTGGTGTTTGCTACTAGATGTACTGTTCACCCCAGCAAACTTTAAAAAGTGAAGCCTGTTTCAATAGGAATATGAAGGCTCCAGCAAGCTTTGAAATTGACCATGTAAGCCGCTGACTAGTTTGGCCAGTAGATCTCCATCTATTGATGGAGGCCTCTGCCCTAAGGTACATCCACTGTATTCCTTTTTGAAATTTGTGTATTTAATTCTCTGTATGTTCTTTGCTTCTTTGTTCATAAACTTCAATAAAATAATAAAGGATATTCACTCCAGAATTGTGGATCTTCTACAGATATGGAAATGGAAAACAGTGATATGTGTGTAGTGCAGTACCAGTGAAAGAGAGAGAAAAGAAAACAAGAACAAAAATCTTCTGTCTTCAAGGATGAGAGACAGACAGACAGACAGACAGACAGACAGACAGAGACAGAGAGAGAGAGAGAGAGAGAGAGAGAGAGAGAGAGAGAGAGTGAGAGAGACAAGAACAAGAAGAAGAAGAAAAAAGAAAGAAAGAAAGAAAGAAAGAAAGGAAGGAAGGAAGGAAGGAAGAAAAAGGGAGAGAGAGAAGAAAGGGAGAGAGAGAAGAAAGAGGGAGAGAGAGAAGAGAAGAGAAAGGAGAAGAAGGAGAAGAAAAAGAAGAAAGAGGGAGAGAGAGAAGAAAGAGGGAGAGAGAGAGAGAAAGAGAGAGAGAGACAGAGAGAAGAGACAGAGAGAGAAGAGAAGAGAGACAGAGATAGAGAGATGAAAGAAAGAGAGATAGAAGAGAGAGAGAGAGAACTGAGAATGGAACAAGAACAGTGGATAAGAGTGATAGACTTGGTAGACCTGAGTTTGAATCTTGTCTCAGACCCTTACTTGCTATGTGACCCTTGGCAAATCACTCAACCGCTTAGTTTCACCTATAAAATGGGGTTCTAATGAGGATCAAATAGGATGATATATGTAAAATATTTTTTAAACCCTAAAGTTATATATATATATATACATATACATATATATACACATATAATACATATATACATGCATTTATATAGACACCCATATAGAGGCTGTTTTAGAACCTCTGCTTTAAAAAGGGTGCCCAAACCAAGTATGTCTTCATTCCTCCCCAGGGTTTCACTTCTGACTCTCCAGACTTTCTTCACTATGTCCCCATACCAGGTGCCCTCATTTCTTCTCTTCTCTGGCTCTGCTTTTCAGCTTTTTAGAAATTTCTGTATTGCATTCTCCCATTAGAATGTAATCTTCTTGATAGCTGGGACTGTTTTCCTTTCTGCTTGTATTTATGTTTCCAATGTTTAGCACAGTGCATGTACACCGTAAGCACTTAATAACAGCTTGTTGATTTGACTTGAATAGCTCCAGAGTGTCAAAGAGCACTCATGGGAATGAGTCAGGGAAAATATCTGTATGAAAACAGATGACTGAGAGAGACCTAGCCATAAAAGTTTGTTTATTTTTTCTCATCCTGACTCATCAGCTTCCATAGGGTTTCCAGCTGCAAGATGGTACCATTCAGAGATGTAGAAACATGACTGTGAAGCAAGAAACTTCAAAACAGAAGGAGGTGAATTTTAAATAATAACAACAAACCATCAAGGAGAAAACTTGACTGATTCATAAGGTCAAAATATAGGCAGCAGGAAACCAGGGCTAAACGGACTTTGTAGTGGCCCAGGAGGTTAAAAATGGGCGGTGAGCCCAATGCATTCCATTTGGAACTCAGTAGGGCAGTTTCCATCTTCTCTGTATGAAAGCATCTATTAATACAGAGGCATGGTAGAGTATTGGCTAGACTGTAGCTATGAACTTGAAGTTAGGGAGAGTTAGGCTCAAATGAAACCTCATACACTTAGCAGCTATGTGGTGCTGAACAAATAACTTAAATACCCAGCCTCAGTTTTCTCATCTGTAAAATAGCTTTAAAAATAAAATAAAAGCTTTATGAATTTTTAAAAAAATAAATATCCTTTTTTAAAGTATGCAAGTAACAAACATGAGACCAAAAGAAATAGATTATATGTGAAACCATCTATTTCTGTTAGATAGTTTTTTAAAAAAAAACCTCATCTATTAAATTTAACTTAAGGGTAACAAAAATTACCTCTTTGTATCCCCCTCTGAACTTTTTTGTTTTCTGTGTTTTTAAAAAATCTTTTAATGATATTCTATTGTTTCATTTCTATCATGACCCACTAACATTCCCTTTTGCCTTCTAATAAATAACTGTGTTTAAGCCAAACCACTCAACACATTGACCATATCTATAAATATGCTGCATCATTTCTAGTTCTCATCACCTCTGCCAACAGGTGGATGGCTTGTTTTACCATCAGTCCTTTGAAATTGTGATGGCTTGCTGTCATGATCAGAGTTCTGTAGACTTTCAGAATAATATTCCTTCATATTACTGCAGTCATTTTTATAAATTTTACAGTTTTGTGGTGAGGATCAAAGAATCTAACACTTCTAAAGCAATTTTCAAAACTTAAAGCACTAGGTAAATAGGACATGTTATCCTTACTGGTTTATTAGTTTTTTAGATACTCATGAAGATCCCACAGAATTCTGGAAGCATGACAATTTCAGTTGTATGTTCCAAGTATCCAAGAAAGAAAAAGGTATATAATTCATGAGCATGTTTATTACAGTATTTATTACATCCCAATGGAGTCTGAATTAGAGGGCCATAAGGAGCC
Organism: Trichosurus vulpecula; assembly: GCF_011100635.1. NCBI lineage: Eukaryota > Metazoa > Chordata > Mammalia > Diprotodontia > Phalangeridae > Trichosurus > Trichosurus vulpecula. The sequence continues at coordinate 69,748,991 of NC_050577.1, read as the reverse complement.
TTGAAAGGTTACCTAATGTACTGTCTTCAGGCATTGTTATATTTAAGCTTTCTCATACAGATGAGTATCTAGTCTATTTTTAAAGATTTCCAGAAAAGGATATACCATTACTAGCCTCCTCCCCTCCCCAGTTACCCATTCCAGAGTTTAATAATCCTCTTTGGAATTTTTAAACTTCACACAACCTAAATTCCCCCATGCTGCTATCTAAGCCCATTCCTCCATATTCTAGCCCCCATGGAGATAGGGAACAGGAACAGCTGGTCACCATGCTTCCCGTCATAGTATTTCATATACTTGGAAAGCATTATCAAGTCACCTCACAAGCTAGATAAAGTCAATTCTTTTCATCTTTCAGTATAGGAAATTTTTTTCTAGCCCTTTAATCACGATTTCTTTTGTCACGAACTGTGTCTTCTAGTCTTTGGCTATAGAGCCCAGGACTATACACAGTTTACTGAGGTCCTAATTCAATGCTAAATATAATGGGAGGTTTGCCTCATGCTCCTTATATCCTTTCAGCAAACTCTCCACTACCCAGAATGACCTCTCCTATGCTTACTACTCCCCCTCAGTCTCTATTCTGAGTCCTTTTCTACTGGGTCTTGTTATCAAAATCTCCCATTTAGATGTTGGCTGATATTGATATTGATAGAGCCAGCTAGGTGGCACAGTGGATAGAGTGTTCAAATCTAGCCTCAGATGTATACTGTGTGACCTTGGGCAAGTCACTTAACCTCTGTTTGCTTCAGTTTTCTCAACTGTAAAATGGTGATAGTTATAGTACCTGTCTTCCTGCATTGTTGCAAGGATCAAATGAGAAAATATTTGTAAAGCACTTAGCACAGTGCCTGCCACACAGGAGGTATGATAATAAATGCCAGCCATCATCATCACCATCACCATCATCATCATCATCACCATCATCATCATCATTGGCTTATGGCCCCCAATTTGGTAGGGGTGTCAAAACAAATAATATCCTTGAAAATACCAAAGAGCGTATCTGGCACCATGGTAGGCAGAGAAGGTATCTGGAGGCAATTTGGTCTTCCTTCTAACACCAAACCTGCCTTGGAATCTTCTCACATTTTAAGTTATAGTGCTATATTGCTGATTTATTTATAATATATGTCCATTATATTATAAATGTTACATTTTATATAATCTATTATAATATATTTGCATTTATATTCTAATGTATTATAAATATTATAAAATAATGCCCACTAAAGTGCTTATTTTTTCTCTCTAATACTTACATATAAACTCAATTCTTCATTTTACATCTTTATGATTACGGATCAGTTGGATTCCCTCTGTTCTATGGCTCTAGCCAAGCATTTCAAAAATGCCTTTTGCTTGTCTTGAGAACATTAGTGAGAGTGAGAATGGTTCAGGCCTATTAACAAAATGCCACCAAGTGAATTCTCCATTGATTCCAGAAGCTTCACCTTTATATATGGAAAGGACAGTGTATATGTAATCAGAATTCTATATATCTATGTAGCTACCAGAATTTGTGTCTATATGAATATATATGTATATATGCACATATGTTTGTCAATTTTTTAAAATGTGATGTGTGGTATTCATTCTTCATTCTCAGACATCACAAAGGCGATATCTTGACTTGTGAGTGAATTGGTTATGAATGAGTCAGAGTTGCACAAAGTCATTAATCTCACTCTCTCCTTCCTTTCAAAGGGATATATTCAACTGTCGGCCTTACTGGTCTTTGTTCATTCCTGATGACTTCTTCAAGCTAGAATAATTAGATAATAGAGCTATGAGATACCTTGGATACTGTAACCTTGGGCAAGTCACTTAACCCCCATTGCCCTGCCTCCCCTCCTTAAATTTTTTTTTTTAAAAGATACCTTGGATAACGTCCAGAAAAGGATTCTTAATCTGGAGCCCATAAACTTTTTTTAAAAAAATTGACAATGGTATTTCAATATGGTCAATAGTCAATAAATATTGTTTAAGTTCCTATTATTTGCCAGGCACTGTACTAAGGACAGGGTATACAAATATGAAAAAAGACAAACAGTTCCTGTCCTCAAGGAGCTTACAATCTAATGGGGGAAGACAACACAAAAGGGAGCTGAAAAGTGGGAGTGGGGAACCAGCAGCCTCAAGGCCACATGTGGCCTTCTACGTCCTTGGGTACAGCCTTTTGACAGAGTTCCAGTTTTACAGAACAAATCCTTTTTTGAAGGGGATTTGTTCTGTAAAGTTTAGATTCAGTCAAAGGGCCACACTTGAGGACCTAGAAAGCCGCATGTGGCCTTGAGGCGATAGGTTCCCCACTCCTGTGCCAGAGTACTAACAAATATAAAAACAAAAAATGAAACAATCTCTGACCTCATTCTATCAGAAGAGATGTGTGCATATAGAAATATATACAAAACAGAAACAAAATAGATTCATTCTTTTGGACTAATTAAATATGGATTTCCATATAGAGACTTCCATTAAGGAGGGAAGGTCCACACCTTGGTATGACTCAATCGACCAGATTGCTTTTCTTCATGTTAGGAGGGATCATGGAGATGTGGAAGAACAGGAAACCAGGAGTCAGAAGCCTTTTATTATAGCTCTATCATTTATCTTTGGTAATTTTTGGTGAAGTCAATAACCTCTCTGGGCTTCAGATTCCTCATCTATAAAATAAAGTGTTTGGACTAGGTGACCTTGAAATCCTTCTAGCATACATATACATTCACACACACATTATATATATACACACTATATACATATAGTGGCTGGAGTATAGAGGCACACACCACACTGGCTGTCTAGAGGCAACACTGGCTGTCTAGGAGATGTGATATGGGTTTGAATGAGATAAAAGCATAGGGAAGACTAACTTTCCCTACTTCACATTTTTCCTAGGGCTGTCCTTCCCTTTTGCCCCTGAAAACACTTTAAGATCTTGGCAGGCCTCCTCAAATAGATCCCAAAAAGAAATCTCCCAGGAATATTGTTGCCAAATTCCAGAGCTCCCAGATCAAGGAGAAAATACTGCAAGCAGCCAGAAAGAAACAATTTGAGTACTGTGGAAACCCAATCAGAATAACCCAAGATCTGGCAGCCTCTACATTAAGAGATCGAAGGGCTTGGAGTACGATATTCCAGAGGTCAATGGAGCTAGGATTAAAACCAAGAATTACCTACCCAGCAAAACTGAGTATCATGCTCCAAGGCAAAATATGGATTTTCAATAAAATAGAGGACTTTCAAGCTTTCTCAGTGAAAAGACCAGAACTGAATAGAAAATTTGACTTTCAAACACAAGAATCAAGAGAAGCATGAAAAGGTAATCAAGAAAAAGAACAAGAAAAAGAAATTGCAAGGGACTTACTAAAGGTGAACTGTTTTGTTGACATTCCTACATGGAAAGATGATGAGTACGATTCATGAGACCTCAGTATTAGGGTAGCTGAAGGGAATATGCATACATATATGTTTATGTATATATATGGGTGAATGTGTATGTATGTATATATCTATGTGTGTATATATCTATGTGTGTGTGTGTGTGTGTGTATATATATACATATATATATATGTATATATATATACACACATAAAGAGAGAGAGAGGACACAGGGTGAGTTGAAGATGAAGGGAAGATATCTAAAAGAAGTAAAATCAAATTAAGGGATGAGAGAGGAACCTACTGAGAGAGGGAGATAAGGAGAGATAGAATGGGGTGGATTATCTCGCATAAAGGTGGCAAGAGCAAGCAGTTCTGTGGGAGGAGGGGAGAGGGCGGATGAGGGGGGAATGAGTGAACATTGCTCTCATCAGATTTGGCCTAAGGAGGGAATACCATACATACCCAATTGGGAATCTTGCCCCACAGGAAAGAAGAGGGAAGAAGATAAAAAAAAATGGGGGGGATGATGGAGGGGAGGGCTGATGGGGGTGGAGGTAGTCAAAAACAAACACTTTTGAAAGGGGACAGGGTCAGGGGAGAAAATTCAATAAAGGGGGATGGATTTGGAAGGAGCAAAATATAGTTAGTCTTTCACAACATGAGTATTGTGGAAGGGTTATACATAATGATATGCATGTGGCCTATGTTGAATTGCTTGACTTCTTAGGGAGGGTGGGTGGATGGTAAGGGAAGAGGGGAGAGAATTTGGAACTCAAAGTTTTAAAAACAGATGTTCAAAAACAAACAAAAATGTTTTTGCATGCAACTAGAAAATAAGATACACAGACAATGGGGCATAGAAATTTATCTTGCCCTACAAGAAAGGAAGGGAAAAGGGGATGGGAGGGGAGTGGGATGACAGAGGGGAGCGCTGACTGGGGAACAGGGCAACCAGAATATACGCCATCTTGGAGTGGGTGGGAGGGTAGAAATGGGGAGAAAATTTGTAATTCAAACTCTTGTGAAAATCAATGCTGAAAACTAAATATGTTAAATAAATTTAAAAAAATAAAATAAAATAAAAAAAGAATTAATAGAACAGAAATTAAAAGTTATATAGAATTTGTCTATAATCACTTTGGAGAAAATCTAAAGTTATTAGTCCCTAAAGTATTATGATACTAAATGAAGTAAAACTTACTTCATTACTTATTTCTTGTTGGTGATGCTAAAATAGGCTTGTAAACTGTGAAGGTCACATACTTCTAAGGTTGGCATTTTAGACCTCCTATGTTCTGGCCAGAATCAGACTTTGTGGTTTTAGTCTCTACTACTTCAATAAATACATTTATCCTGGGCTTTATACACAGAAAGCAACTAGCTAGCTGTTTCCCAAATATGCCCCATAGTTTCCAACTTCTGCCCCTTTGCACATGCTTTTGTTTCATCCTAGAATGCCTGCCCCCCTCTTAAGTACCTACTAAATAAAATTATTGCAGATCTGGAAAAAAAAAAGATCTTGGCAGACATTTCCAGTTTAAGCATGCACTCACTCAGGACAGTCTAGCTTGTCTTTTGCTTAAATGTTAACATCATGAGCTTCTTGGGCAGGGTCTCCAATGTGGGTATTCTCTATCTAAGAGTGTTCTTGCACTCATACGTGATGAATCACAATCATGAATACCAAATAGCGTTGTTTGGGGATTTCCCACTGCAGTAACTGAAAGTTTTACAAATACCAACTTGTCCTCCACATAAGGACCATGGGGCAAACCTGATGATGTTATCTGCCCAGTTTTTGGTGAAGACATTAAGACAAAAAGAAAGTAAAAGTACTTTCCTCAAGTCCAGGAATGAATCCTACTTTTCTATAGGATTGGCTTAAGGTGACATGATAGGGAAATTAGGTGGTCAAAGTCACTCTCCTAAAATGGCTAAGTGGTTCTTAGATATTCCACCTACATGTGTCCAAGAAAAACAGGAGAAGAGAAGCTTTGAACAAGATCTGAGGGGCACCTCTGTAAAATGGGAATGATGCCTACTGCACCTGCTCCATTGGGGCAAGATTGCACAGATTAAGTGAGAACACATGGATGTATTTTGTAAGTCGGTAAAAGCTATACAAAATGTTATGGTATTACTAATTATAATAATATCTTAGTTATTAACAGTAATAATGAAAGAGCTGATGAGGGATTGTTTCATAGAAAAAGAAAACACCACCAGAGCTTCACATTATCATCTTATTAGCAAGGGGAAACTGGAGTCTAACGTGATAGTCAAATAAGGAGTCCAATTCTCATTTCTTTTCTGCCAGGTACTCCCAACTAAATCTGTTTAAATTGTCTATCCCTGTTAAGATGTAGTAGATGGTCTTAATCAAAGTTATCAGCACTACCTACTTATGTACGCATGTGTAGGCACACAGGTATATTTAATGATCACTAAACATAGAGGGTATACCAAGGTACTGTCATCATCCCTCATTGCTCTTATAGATGAGGCAATAATAATGATGATGATGATTATTATAGCTAGCATTTATATCACACTGTAAGATTTCCAAAGCTGTTTTCATACATTATCTCGTTTGGATCTCACAACAGTCCTGTGAAGTTGGTGCTGTAAAGATCCTCATTTTACAGAAGAAGAACCTGAGCTTGAGAGAGGTTAAGTGACTTGCCTGGAGTCATATAGCTAGTAAGTGTCTGAATCAGGATCGGAACTCAGGTCTTCCTGATTCCAAGACCCAGGCTTTGCAATATGCCAACTAACTGCAATTATGGCATTCTTGGTGTCTCACCAGACAGACCAGAGGCCAGTCACTACTGAGGGCTTCACTTTGGCATTGATGATGTTCTCAATTTGAGGTATGAACTTCCTGTATTGTTCTGGGTTGCTTAACTGACACCATATCGAGAATGACTAATTTATAGTCAGTTCATGCACTTATGTTACACCTTTGAACAGAGATAGTCTTTAAAAGAGAGACCAGAGATGCAGGAGGACAGAGATCAAGAGCTAGGAGATCAGACACAGAGAAATTGGTAGGACCCTGCCTAGCCATTTGTCTCCTACGGTGAACTGTGGATACTAGGAGACCACGTGCTCTAGGGAACCAAATCAGGGTGTGTTCAACCAGCTTCACTTCACCTAACCTCAATCTCTCTCTCTCTCTCTCTCTCTCTCTCTCTCTCTCTCTCTCTCTCTCTCTCTCTCTCTCTCTCTCTCTCTCTCTCTCTCTCTCTCTCTCTCTCAGCAAGGCTCAGGGCCAAAACAAAGTCCTCATCAGCATTGGAGCAATGATAGTCCAGGACAAAGACTGGGCATGCCTTTCACATCGATAAGGTTTACCCCAACCAGGAAAGAGTAGACAACATTCTATTTATCTTTTAAAATGGGGTAAAGAATAACCCTTAAAGTTGGAGAAATTGTTAATTTCTATATCTAAAAAAAAGCCCTAAACAAGTCATCAGAATGATTAGTAAAAAAATAGAGCGCTAGACATAAGTCATAGCTTCTGGAACATCAAGTGCCATCAATCTAATTTAATCTGATTGAATCATAGACACCTGCAATTGGAAGGAACCTCAGCTGTCAACCAGGCCAACCCACGCCTAAAACATGAAACTCTGCAATACTCCCAATGAGTGCACATCTCTTTCTATGACGTTATACTGGATGTCATGATTGTTAAACTTGACTTGGCAAAGGTTTTGGTTCCATTTTGCAAGATATAGACTAGAAGGATGTATAGAGTGATTTTACACACACACACACACACACACACACATATATATATATATATACATATATACACACACACATGTTTGTGTCTAATGATAGCCATCTCTAGGGTGGGGGGGGGAAGGAAAAAAAGAAATTTGCATTATAAATTTATTATATATTTAAAAGGACTAGCAAGTTGCACATAATAGATTTGCAGTATCATGTGCAATCATCTTTTTTTTATTGTGCTGTGTTATGGAAATGCTTGTTTTATTCCATAAATTAAAATAAAATAAATAACACATTAAAAAAATATACCAGTCAATCAATTAGAAAGATGTACTTTTGATCTGCCATGATTTTAAGTTTTGATAGGACACATGGAATAAAGTAGAAAGTGGCTGTATGAGTTGAGAGAATTTTCCGCAGAGAGAAAGGGGCATGATAGAGATCCTCTGTCTATCAAAAATTTTGTCTTCTTAAAAGTTATTCTCATTCCTAACCACCGGATTAAGAGTCAGGAAATCTAGACTCTCGTTCTTATTCTACCACTAATACTTGTGTGACTATGTGCAAGTCACTTAATCTCTCTCTGGCTCAGTGGTAAGGGAGGTATAATAACACTTTCTCTACTCAACCTGTAGGATTGAGCATCTATAAAATGGGGCAACTGCCCTAATTGGTCTCTAAGTTCCTTCCAGCTCTAAATCTCATTATCCTATGATAAGATGGGAAAGTACTTTGATAGATACTAGGTACAGTGTAAGTATAATGTTATTGTGATAATGATTGCTTCTTTATGAATACACAATCCTATGAAGAATTTGACAAGATCTTCTAAACAAAGTAGACATATCCTTTGATCCTTGTTGATTTAGAGGCAAAGGTGGACCCAGGGGAAGCTGGAGAACACAGGTCAAAGGTTTATGGATGACTCAACTACCTCATGCCTATAGATCATGAATGCTTTTTATTAAAGGGATGTCAGAAGGGGCTAGTGACAAGTAACAAATATTTTCCCTAAAAAGGGAAACTGATCATATCTTCACGGACAAGAAACAACTAGCTACCTGATGTAGAAATCATTTCATAATCAACTGTGCAGCTGTGTATGGGAGTAGCTCCTCTATTGGTTAAAGGTCAAAATCCATGACAAGGGGAAAAATGATAAAAACAAAATTATGACCCTGTGTACAATTATAGTAGCTATCAACAAGTTGTTAAACTCTGGAAAGTGGGAAATGAACAAAACAAAAGATATTGATTCTGCTCTTCAGAATGTCTTAGACAATTTTACCAGATGCCACACAGTTACCACAGTGAGAGAATTCAAAGAATCCCTAAGTCACTTCAGCTGGCAAACACAATGTCCTCACCACACAGAGAGAAAGCAGAAGAAAATACTATTAAGTATAAGCTCATTTGCTTATGGAGGAGGAGGATTGAAGATTGAAGAAGTACTGCCTCATAAAACTGCAGAAAGTGAGGTGGAGCCAAGATGGAAGCTGGAAAGTAGGGACTTACTTAGGGCTCTCCCCCAGGACCCTCCAAACACCAATAAAAAATGGCTCTGAACAAATTCTAGAACTGCAGAACCCAGGAAATAGCAGAGGCAAGCAGGGCTCCAGCCCAGGACAGCCTGGATGGTCGCTGGGTAAGGTCTATCACACACGGGGCTGGGAGTGGAGCGGAGCAGAGCCCAGCCTGGACCAACCAGACCAGGAGTCAGGTGGAATAAGCCCTAGCACCCTGAATTAGTGAGCTGTGGCAATTACCAGACTTCTCAACCCACAAACACCAAAGACAACAGAGAAGGTTAGTGGGAAAAGCTGTGGGGAGTGAAAGGAGTTCACAGTCTGGCCACCGCCCTGGAGGCAGCAGGGGCGGTGCAGCTACAGAACTACAGCTGCAGTTGCTTCTGGTCCCAGGCCCACCTGGTGGGAGGAATTAAGTGGTGGATCAGAGAAGGAGTGCAGGGCCTGCTTAAGATCTCAGTATGGTCCTGGTTGGTGGTTCTTGGGGGAGGAGAAGCACTGGTGTGGCAGAGCTGGCTGTATAGAAACAGCTCTGAAAACAACAGTACATCCCCTCAAGCTTGGAACAAAGTACTCTCTATTCTACAAGCAGTCATACCCCTATGAAAAACTCAAGGGTCAAGAAGTTGACTGGGAACATGGCCAGGCAGTGAAAATGGACTCAGATTTAGACTCAGACTTTGGAATCTTTCTTTGGGGACAAGGAAGACCAAAACATACAGCCAGAACAAGTCAACAAATTCAAAGAACCTACATCAAAACCCTCCAAGAAAAACATGAACTGGTCTCAGACCATGGAAGAGCTCAAAAAGGACTTGGAAAAGCAAGTTAGAGAAGTAGAGGAAAAATTGGGAAGAGAAATGAGAATGATGCCAGGAAACCATGAAAAACAAGTCAATGACTTGCTAAAGGAGACCCAAAAAAATACTGAAGAAAACAACACCTTAAAAAATAGACTAAGTCAAATGGCAAAAGAGCTCCAAAAAGCCAATGAGAAGAAGAATGCCTTGAAAGGCAGAATTAGCCAAATGGAAAAGGAAGTCCAAAAGACCACTGAAGAAAATACTACCTTAAAAATTAGATTAGAGCAAGTGGAAGCTAGTGACATTATGAGAAATCAAGATATTATAAAACAGAACCAAAGGAATGAAAAAGTGGAAGACAATGTGAAATATCTCATTGGAAAAACTATTGACCTGGAAAATAGATCCAGGAGAGATAATTTAAAGACTATTGGACTACCTGAAAGCCATGATCAAAAAAAGAGCCTAGATATCATCTTTCAAGAAATCATCAAGGAGAACTGCCCTGATGAAAGAATCCACCGATTGCCTTCTGAAAAGGATCCCCAAAAGAAAACTCCTAGGAATATTGTTGCCAAATTCCAGAGCTCCCAGATCAAGGAGAAAATATTTCAAGCAGTCAGAAAGAAACAATTTGAGTATTGTGGAAACACAACCAGGATAACACAAGATTTAGCAGCTTCTACATTAAGGGATTGAAGGGCTTGGAATATGATATTCCGGAGGTCAATGGAACTAGGATTAAAACCAAGAATCACCTACCCAGCAAAACTGAGTATCATGCTCCAAGGCAAAATATGGATTTTCAATAAAATAGAGGACTTTCAATCTTTCTCAGCAAAAAGATCAGAGCTGAATAGAAAATTTGACTTTCAAACACAAGAATCAAGAGAACATGAAAAGGTGAACAAGAAAGAGAAATCACAAGGGACTTACTAAAGTTGAACTGTTTTGTTTACATTCCTACATGTAAGGATAAGGAGACCTCAGTATCATAGTAGCTGAAGGGAATATACATATATATAGACAGAGGGCACAGGGTGAGTTGAACATGAAGGGATGATATCTAAAAAAATAAAATCAAATCAAGGGATGAGAGAGGAATATATTGAGAGAGAGAGAAAGGGAGAGAGAGAATGGGGCAAATTATCTTGCATAAAAGTGGCAAGAAAAAAATCAGTTCTTTTGGAAGGGAAAAAGGGGTAGATGTGGGGGCATGAGTGAATCTTGCTGTCATCAGATTTGACCTGAGGAAGGAATAACATACACACTCAACTGGGTATCTTACCCCAGAGGAAAGAAGGAGGAAGAAGATAAAAATGGGGGACAATAGAAGGGAGGGCAGATGGGGGAGGAGGTAATCAAAAGCAAACACTTTTGAAAAGGGACAGGGTCAAGGGAGAAATTTGTATAAAAGGGGATAGGATGGAAAGGAGTAAAATATAGTTAGTCTTTCACAACATGAGTATTGTGGAAGGGTTTTACATAATGATACACATGTGGCCTATGTTGAATTGCTTGCCTTCTTAGGGAGGGTGGGTGGGGAGCGAAGAGGGGAGAGAATTTGGAACTCAAAGTTTTAAAAACAGATGTTCAAAAAAAAGTTTTTGCATGCAACTAAGAAATAAGACATACAGGCGATGGGGCATAAACATCTATCTTGCCATACAAGAAAATAAGGGAAAAGGGGATGGGAGGGAGTGGGGTGACAGAAGGGAGAGCTGACTGGGGAATAGGGCAATCAGAATATATGCCATCTTGGAGTGGGGGAAGGTAGAAATGGGGAGAAAATTTGTAATTCAAACTCTTGTGAAAATCAATGCTGAAAACTAAAAATATTAAATAAATAAATAATGATTTGAAAAAAAAACTGCAGAAAGCAGGAAAGATGAGCCTATGGAGAGTGAGACCTGGCTCAGTGTATGTGGGGTTCAAGATGATCCTGATTATCTTTATCAATTAAAGTAGAAGGGCAAAAAGGCAATTAGATGGCAAAGGGGATAGAACATGGAGTCAGGCAGACCTGAGTTCATATCTGAACTCAGACGCTAGCTGTGTGACCCTGGGCAAATCACCTAACTGTTTACCTCACTTTTCTCATCTGTAAAATGAGCTAGAGAAGGAAACTGCAAACCACTAGAAATCATGTTTACCAAGAAAACCCCAAATGGGGTCATGAAGAAGCGGGCATGACTGAATAACAAAGAAACACAACAAAGGGATCTGAAATGGTCACTGGCACATAAGAAGATGAAATCAGTTCCCCAAATGATAAATGGTCAAAGGATATGAACAGGAAGTTTTCAGAGAAAGAAATTAAAGCTATCTATAGTCACATGAAAAAATGCTCTAAATCCTTATTGATTAGAGAAATGCAAATCAAAACAACTCTGAGGTACCACATCACACCTGTCAGATTGGCTAACATGACAAAACAGGAAAACGATACATGTTGGAGAAGATATGGAGAAATCGGAACACTAATGCGTTGTTGGTGGAGTTGTGAACTGATTCAACCATTCTGTAGAGCAATTTGGAACTATGCCCAAAGGGCTATAAAATTGTGCATACCCTTTGACCCAGCAGTACCACTTCTAGGTCTATATCCCAAAGAGGATCATACAAATGGGAAAAGGACACATGTACAAAAATATTTATAGCAGCTGTTTTTGTGGTGACCAAGTACTGGAAATTGAGGGGATGTCTATCAATCGGGGAACAGCTGAACAATTTGTGGTATATGAATGTGATGGAATTCTATTGTGCTAAAAGAAATGATGAGCATGTGGACTTCAGAAAAACCTGGAAGGACTTACCTGAACTGATGCTGAGTGAAGTAAGCAGAACCAGGAGAATGTTGTACACAGTAACAGCAACATTGTGCAATGACCAACTTTGATAGACTTAGCTCTTCTCAGCAAAGCAAGGAACTAAGACAATCCTAAAAGACTCATGATGTAAAATGCTATCCACATGCAGAAAAAGAACTATGGAGTCTGAATGCAGATGGAAGCATACTATTTGCGCTCTCTCTCTCTCTCTCTCTCTCTCTCTCTCTCATTTTGTTTTGTTTCTTCTTTCTCATGGTTCTTCCCATTGGTTCTATTTCTTCTTTATAACATGACTAATGTGAAAATATGTTTAAGATGAATGTATATATAGAGCCTATATCAGATTGCAGGCCCTCTTGGAGAAGGGAGGAAGGGGGAGAAAATGGAAAACTCAAAATCTTATGGAAGTGAATGTTGAAAACTAAAAATAAATTAATTTAATAAAAAACAAAACAGAAAAAGATGAAGTCAGGGAAAACAGCTCAACCTGATGACATATAAGGAAAACCATTCTGGAAGCAACATCATTTGAAAGTTAAATAGTGAATGAATTTCAAGGTATCTCAAAAGGCCAAATTCCAAATGAAAGGAAAAGATGAGCAACCATATATTTTTATTTATTCCAGAATTGTGATTTCATTGGTGGAGCAGAACCACTACTGTAGTGACAACTGCTCTGCAGTCTTAGAGTGTTGCCTGGACAATTAGAGGTTAAGTGAATTGTCCAAGGTAACCCAGCCAGTATGTGTGTGTGAAGCAGGACTTGAACCCAGGTGTGTGTGTGTGTGTGTGTGTGTGTGTGTGTGTGTGTGTGTGTGTGTGTGTCTGTGTGTGTATGTCTGTGTGGAGAGAGAGAGAGAGAGAGAGAGAGAGAGAGAGAGAGAGAGGCAGAGGGAGAGAGAGAGAGATACATAGAGAGAGAGACAGTGAGGCAGAAGGGGAGAGGGAGGGAGACAAATAGACAGACAGAGACACAAGGACACAGCAAGAAAGACAGAGAGAAAGTAAATGCTAAAATACTTAAATGTATCTGCGATCCCAATGCTTTGGAGTTCTTTCCTACAATGAAGATAGAAACTCATCTATGCCTGCTCATTATGTGGAACTCTTGTCCATGTTCCCTCCTAAAGTTTGCCACAAAGGGTCTATCCAATGTGTTAGAGGCCTTCCTCGATTTATCCTAATATTTTCCTGAGGACTCCAGCTGTACGCTTGTAGCCATACACCTGCCATTCCCCACTCTTGTCACATGACCCAGCCAGCCCTTCTCTTCCTCCCTTCATACAGTTGCTTGATGACATCTCTTATCCCTGTTCTTTGCAGTTTCTTATTGGTCATGTATAGCAGCCTGCTCAGACCTACCATGTATCTCTCCATTGCCTTCTGGGTGATACTCACTTTCCTCTCTTTGGAAGCAATTGTATTCCATGTTTTGATGCCACTTAGCCACACAAAAGTAAGATATCAAGAGATATCAGTAACTCTTGGTAGGGGCATGCTAGAGCCATCTCATGCCAGTTTACAAGAGCTGATTGTTAAATTTCAATATGAGCATTTGTATCTCAGAAATCATCACATACTTCAAATAAATCAGGATTTTATTTATTGTTTTGCTGATAGTCTAGAGCTAGACTTAAGAAAGTGATGAAGAAAATGTTAATAATGCAGATGAAATCTAAAAGTGTCTTGTACATACATTCTCTCCCAGAGAGCCAGTTGTTAAACATTTACTACCATACCTCTGCTTACCTATAGGCCTACTTTTTTTATTTCTATAAAATCTCCATGAGAGTGGTCTGTGAATACTTTGATGAAATGCTTGATGAGACCATGAGAAGGGAATAGTCAGACTTTTGCAGATTTTCTACAGCAGAACACTTCCTTGTAGTGACACAATTGACTAGAAAGGTAGAAAATATGAGATGTCAGCCCTTTATTGATTACCAAAAGAAATGGAATTAAATTGCTAGGGCAAAATGCAACCTTAATAGCTCTCCTTCAATAAAGTACCCTGCATGCATATATTAAATTTATACAAGGTTCCATGATAGACATAACTTTGTTCAATAACCCACTGAGAAGAATGAGAGAATACCACTGAATACTACTCCCAGTAGTGAGGATTGAACAACATTATTAAAGGGCTTTGATCTTAATTTGTATGATATACTAATCAGCCAATTGGGAAGATGTGGAGAGGTGTCATAGTATAACTTTTTGATTCTGAACCATTCAGAATTTCCTTGTGGCTACCTTTGAATCAAAGTAATTAAGTAAAGAGTAATCTCCTTGTTTATCTAAGGTGTTAATCACAACAGGACGTGATCAGGCACAAAGTCCAAATAGAATAGGGATTCCATTTGGAGGCTGAGGTTTTCCCATGCCCTTCTCTTCTCAGAAGATATTATGCTGATAACACCACGTAATTACGTCATCCTGGGTGAAATTAATGGAAATCCAGAAGAGATTGGCATAGCCATCCACACCGGAAAAAAGAAAGTGGATTGAAGAATGCACAATATGTAAATTATGATATGAAGTTGGGTGAGTAGTTCATTGAATTCATCCATCTTGGAGTAACTCCATTATGTTGCATAGACTCTAGAAATTGACAATGAACTAAGAATAAGAGAGAGTAGATTGGATTGCATTTGGGGAATTGTGCTATACTTTCAGTGATAATAATAATCTTCACTCTATTGCATAAAACCATCTTTTTAAACACCAATAATCTCCTGGTAGTGTCATAGAGTTGTAACTCATGGGATAACACAATCTCCAAAGAATCAAAACTAGAGGTGACCCAAAGGGCAATGGGAAGTTGCAGGGCAGGCACAAGTGCACTGTTATTAATGATGGCCTGCGGATGAGAAATGATAGAGAGGACATCATCAAGAACGTACATAACCAGAAAAGGAGGCAGGCCAGTTGTATGTAGGATTACCTATGGAAGATGCACACAAAGACATAGATAAGAATACCAAAGAATGAGAAAGTGTGGAAGAGCTGTGATCAGCTCTAGTGGAGGGAGTACTTCCTAGTAAAATCCATTGAAAGCCTGAAATATACTCTTATTGAAAATATTCTGAAATATACTCTTACATATTTGATTGGCACATCCATTTAATCTGATACACAAGCATCACAAGTATTTACCTGGTAAAGACACTTCAATACAATTTATTACTATTATATTTGTCCAGGAAACCAATCCTCTTGACTTTGAAAACATCTTTGAATATCCTTCAGGTTAAATTCCTGCCTCACAAATAGTAGATCCTTCAATAGCCTGATAAATGACAAAGGATACTCTAATAAAGAATACCCAACTAACAGTCTAATAAAACAGTGACGGAAGTGATCTATCTTTCTCTGTGTTTGTTACTGTCCAAATGGGAAAAGCAAATATCTTGTACCATGGATCAGGTGCTGTTGTTGTTCAAGGGTCTTCATCACTCCAATAATACCCCTCCTGTAATAACCTAAATGGCATTTTTACTTGCTTTTCCAGCGTGGTTCTTACAGAGTTATCACCCTTATCCTTCAGCCTTCTATACTGCCATTGGACTTGGCGAGGGAGCAGGAAAAGGGTGGCAGTATTTTACGCTGTTCTTTCCAGGGTATGAAAGGTCTTGGGACAAAAGTCTTGTCTCGGCCAAAATGCCAGCCCTGTCTAGGCTGCTGATGTCCTACTCTTAGGAGAAAGGTCTAGAAAAGAGATTTGTGTTCCAATCACACTCTGGAAAGACTTCAAGCTGTTAATTCATCTTCATGCTAAGTGGCCTACCCTCACTCTGAGTTTAATGAGCCATCTCCAGAACTGGATGAGTATTCACAGGACTGTGACATGAAGAATTTGTTTAGAGGACTGATGTATAATGCTTGACATTCCAGCTGAGCAGGCAAAAAAGCAGCAACGGTCCACGACTGTCTAAATGATCAACGTGTTGACAGAAGCTCATTTTGGTTCTATGACTTGTTTCCAAACTATATCTAGTTTGTTCCCCATAATGCACAAGGTGCACTCTACTGGCCCACCAGCCTGGGAGAGACTATCAGTTCTCCTTTTCACTCACCAGGGTTCTTTCCTTCATCTTGGAAAAGAAAGATTCCTGTGTTCTTTTGAAATTACGAGTGGACGATTAAGCAGTTCCTAATAAGGCTGTCTACATTCTCGCAGCTACATAATGAAGTCCATGTTCTCTACGCAAGGAATGCAGCACTGCAAGACAAACATCTATTTATATGTTTAGTGATAATGGTGTTTATCTACTGTTTAATCATTTGTCTAAAGTCTCACAAAAAAAAAAGAATTTGGGCTCTTGGGTAATGGTATGAAGCATTTACACCGACAGATCCAGAAATGGAAGATTGGGAAAAGTGCAGTTGAAACAGCATATTCTTTATGATATATATCCTAACATCACCTAACTATTTTGAGGATGAAGATAAGGTGCATTAGCAACCTTGGTTAATCAGTGAGATTACCTTGAGATAGTGCTAGTGGGAGAATGAGTTGAAACTGTCTGGAGGCCTGGCACTCTGTCTCCCTTCAGAGTGGCATTTTATTATATTTAAGGGGAGTGTCCTTCACTATGTGCCCCAGCCTGAACTGAGAGTGGAATGCACTACAGAATAAAAGAGGACCAGTCTGGGACAATGAAAACAGATGGTTCTATGGATAACATGCTGGAATGTTAGGCTAAAGCTGGGCTCTGACTTGCCTGGAGGGGGTTGGGGGGGCAAGGCCCTATTTGGGGATGCCTGGGTTGCTGCTGGAAGCTTCCCCCCCACTCCAATTACTTACATTTTTACGAGCCCGCAAGTATTTCTGGGGCCCCTTTCATATAAGATTCCTGCACACAGACCTAGGAGAAAGCTTTTCCAGTCTGGCAGAAACATAAAAGCAGTGACTGTCCTTTTTTTCTGAAAAATAGGAGCAACTCAAAGGTCAGGTGGTTCTCCTTGCTTTGTTCTACTTCTTAGAAGGCTCTAGCTTCCTTCAGTGCTGAGATTAAGAGCCATTGCCTCCTACACAAGAACTTTCCCCACTTACCCCTCTCCATGTATTCGTGCTTGGCCCCAAGTTGTTGACCCCATTTGGTTTATTTTTCTTTTGGCAAAGACACTGGAGTGGTTTGCAATTTCCTTCTCTAGCTCATTTTACAGATGAGGAAACTGAGGCAAACAGGGTTAAGTGTCTTGCCCAGGATCACACAGCTAGGAAGTTTTGAACTCAGGTTCTCCCCACTCCAGGGTCAGCCCTCTATGCACTGTGCACCTAGCTGCCCTTCCCCAAGTTACTTTGTATTTATTTATCTGTAGCTATGTTGTTTCTCCCCAGTAGCACACAAGCTTCTTGAGGGTAGACACTATTTCATTATCGACTTTGGATACCCAGCCCCTGACCAAATGTCTTGCATACAGTAGGCACATAATAAATGCTGGTTGAATTTAATTCAATTCTATTCATCTACAAGCCTATTGTTCTTCTTCTTCCCCTTGTTCTGGTGCCTTCCTTAGACTGTGAGCTCCTTGAGAGGAGGGATACTGTTTTTGTTCTTTGTTTTTTGTATCCCATCACTTGGCACAGTGCCTGGCACATAGTAGCAGTGCTAAGCATAATAAATGCTAATTGAGTATTTATTTTGTATATTTTCTGCACACTGCATACTGACATATGTTCATGTCTCTTCTGAGAGAATGTAAGCTCTTTGAGAGCTAGAGACTGTATCATCTCTGTCTTTAAATGTCTAGGGGCTTAATAAATGCTTCTTGATTGATTATGCTTTCCTCTACACATAATTCTAAAAAACAGGGCGTAGTTGAGGAGAAGATTCTGGGGAGATTGCAGAGTAGGTCAGAAAATTCCAAGCTCTCCAGATTTCCCCCACAAATAAGATAATAATAGCATCTCAGGGCAAATATAGAGTGGCAAAAATAAAGAAGAGTAGGGGCAGAACAGGGGTCCTCCTGGGACAAGCAGAGAAGATCTGAAGAAAAATCTCAGGCCAAGGTTTGGTCCCTGTGAAGAATAAACACCTCCAGGCTACTTAAATAACAAGCGGCAAGCCCTGGGGTTAGCTGGGTTGAGAGGCTCCTTTGGCCCCAGCCACAGGAACTTTTACCCCCCAGACAGTGAGGGGAGTTGGGTGTCTGAGGTGGGGAGGATAGAGGGAATCTCTGTTGACAAGGAAAACCAGACCCAGCTGTGCTACAGAGACATGGCCTGAGCAAGAAGGAACCAGCATATGTCTGGTGAGTGCAGAAGCAGTGGGGTGGGGACTCCACTGGCTGTAGGCATTTACAGGAGGTTGGAGGTCTTGGTTTGGGTTCCAGGCCAGAGGGGAGAACTGAAGGAGGATCTGGGGCCAAAGGCACCATTCCCCATACCCCAGGGCTAGAGGTGATTACAAAAACTGAACTGCTACAAATAATAATTTAAAAAAATAAACAAGCAAGGGAGAAAGAATCCAATCACAGAGACTTAATATGGGAATAGAGAATACCAAGGTTCATCTTCAGAAGAGGATACTGAAGCAAAGAAACCCACTTCTACCCTAAAGAGTAATGTCAAATGCCCAAAAAGAATTCACAGAAGAACTTAAAAATCAAATGATAGAGACTGAGAAAAAGCTTAAAAAAGAACAATCCAAGAAAAATGAGAAGATTATGAAAAGTCAACCAATTAGAAAAGGAGATTTGGAATCTTAAGGAAGAAAATGACTCTTTGAAAATCAGAATTGGGCAAGAGATCAAGAAATAATAAAACAAAACATAAGGAACAAAAAAAGAAGAGAATGTGAAACATCTCATAAAACAAACTGACCTAGAGAACAGATCAAGAAGAGAAAATAAGAGTAATCAGACTATCTGAAAACCATGATAAAAAAAGAAGCTTGATATAACAATACAAGGAATAAATAAAATTGTCCTGAAACATTAGAACAAGAGAGGAAAGGAGAAATAGAAAAAAAATTCACTGAAAGAGATCTCATAAGGAAAACCCAGAGGAATAGTATAGCCACGTTCTGAAATCCCCAGCTCATGAATAAAATATTATGAGCAACAAGGAAAAAAACAATTTAAATGTGGCAGTGCCACAATTAGAATCACACAGGACCTAACAGCAGCAGCACTAAAAGACTGCAGGTCTTGGAACACTACATATTGAAGAGCAAAAGAACTGGAGTTCTGGCTGAAAATATCATACCCAGCAAACCTAAGCATAATTCTGAATGAAAAAAGATAGATATTTAATGAATTGTCAGACTTTCAAAAAAAAACCACCTGAACTTGATAGAAGATTTGACATACAAGAGCCAAAAGAAATATAAGGTATATACCAAAGACTAATTACAAGGAGCTCAATAAGGATAGACTGTTTACCTTTTATCTATGTAAAATCTAAGTCTAAGATTATTATTAGTAATTGAGTCATTTGTAAGAAAGACTGGGGTAGACCTTAGTACAATATGATTTTAAAAAATAAAGCTGTTTAGGAACAACTAAAAGGAGCAATTATCTTACATAAATGAGGTATGAGAGGAAGAACCTATACAGAGGAATTAGTGGGGGGAGAAGGGCTGGTATTTGTGGAAAGCTACTTTCATCAGGAGTGGGTTCAAGAGGGAACAATACAAACATATTTAGAAGAGTGTAAAAATCTTCTAAATTCAGAAAGAAATAAAATGCTAAGGGGATAGGGAGGGGGAGAGGATAAGGGAGGGATCTTTAGAGGGGAGAGTGAGGGAATAGGTTAAAGGGAGGTATAGAAGGGTGTTTAGATTCATGGGAATGGGAGGATAAGGGAGGGATCAATGGAAGGGGGTAAGGTTAAGTAATAGGAGGTCAAGCGTTTCAACAGTCTGGCTAGCAGCTACTGTGGCTGTGTAAAACCAACAACCAGCACACAGAATGCTGCAAGCCCAGATTCTTTTGATCTGCTTTACTAAGGAAAGCAATGTTAAGGGGTTAACAATCTTACTCTAATCCAACATACAAATATCATTCACTCAGCTCAGGGGGAAAAGCCAGAACCCTGAACTTCAGAGCAAATACAAACAGAGCAAATAAACATGAATCAACAGACAGATTTCTGGCTGACAAAATCACAATATACAGTTATCAGAGAAGCATCAACATCAAAGCTGGGAAGCTAGTAACAACATCTGGCCTAGAGTCACGCACCACTCCTGCTGTGGCTCAGAGCTCTGAGAGAGAAAGCCAACCTCTGTGTTTATATATCTTGCTCAGGGTCAAAGGTGAGTCACACATGCAACTCACCCATGTGACCTAAAATCGTCAAAAAAATGCGACTTAAACCCATGTGGTCTAAAAGCCTCTGATGCCACAAATATGTCACTCAAACCCAAGTAAACTAGCCTTTCCCTTGAGGCAAGGAGGTCCTAATTTAATCAAGGAAACAAAGACCAAACTCTTCAAGGGCACTTGGTTGAATAAGTGCTAAGAGCCATCTTGATTCCCAATACATCAAGGTGGCAGTAGAAGTAAAGTAGAGGAGTCAGGAACAAAAGATATGTACAAACATAAAATAAAGATCAGGAGTAGAATTTGCTAGGGAAAAAGGAACAGGGGTGGTAATCATGATCTCAGACAAAGTTAGGGCTAAAATAGAGTTAATTAAAAGAGAAAAAGAGGGAAACTATACTATGTGTCAGCCATATTTATTAAGGTTGTTTTGGACTATTTAAAACAACTAGACAGTATAAGGTGGGAATATTGCTGTGGTGTAGGAAATGATGAGTTTTTGGACTTGGAAAAATATGGAAAGACTTAGACTTATGAAGGCAGAAGCTTTCCACCCTCAGAGAGAAAGAGGATGAATAAGTATAGTATGATCCTACAAAGATGCATATGAATGAATATGTCTGCATATGACCATGATTATCAATATCTAACTATATGTATGAATAAGTGTATGTATGTATGGGTTTATGTGTTTATATATATGTATGAGTATATCTGTTTAAGTCTATATAGGTATGTATATATGTATACATAAACATACACACATATATAAATACATAGTGTTTATATATAAAAACACAGTATATATATAGTATATATAAACACATATATAGTATGTATAAATACATAGTACTATATATATACACATGTGTGTATATATACATACACATATATCCATATACGCATACACACATATACATATATATATGTATGTATACATATATATATATGTATATTGCATTTAATTGTAGCTTTCGGGGAGAGGTGAGGAGGAAGATTTATTATATAGGCTTTCTTGAAATGGAAATTTATTGCTTTATATATTTTGAATCCTCTCTCATGTGCTGTGCACATCGTGATGCTTTTTTACTTTTCTTATTTCGTATTATTTTTGTTTTAGTATTTAAGTTGCTTTTTTTCTTTTCTTATTTTGTATTTAAGTTTAAAATAAAAAAAATAGGGGTAGTTATATGGACAGTATGCTCTCTCTCATCTTCTGAGGCCTAGGGGCCAGGGAGGGACAATACTGTCAGCAGTAGGTATTCTCTCAGAGCATGATGCTTTTATAGTATTTAGAGCCAGGAAGGATTCAACCTGTATTTTATAGAGAAGGAAACCGTCATCCAGAGAGATCACAGAATCAGAGCTTTAGAACAGGATGGAACTTTCAAAACCATTTATTCCAAGCCCCTTCATTTTACAGATGAGAAAACAGGGTCTGGGAGAGATTAAAGGGAGGAAGAAAGAAATCAAGAATAAATGATCTTTGTGGTCCAGCTAGGAAAGCAGAGTGGAAAGAACCCTGACTAGGAGTCAGAAGGCCTGAGTTCTTTTCATGATTCTGGCACCAAATGAGAAGTCATGCAGAGTATGAGATTGATTGTTAGTATTACAGTCAGGAAGACCTTGATCTATATTCTGCTCCAGATACTTACTGGCTCAGTGACCCTGCACAAGTCATTTACCTTTTATGTGCCTCATTTTCCTCATCTGTCAAATGAAGGGTATGGACTCTATGGTCCCTGCCAGCTCTAAATCTCTGATCCTATAATCTATGAATTAGCTTAGAGGAAGCTAGTTGCATAATGACAGCAGTGGGTCAGACCTGGATTCAAATCTTGCTTCTGTCACTATCTGAAATAAATCACTTTACTTTTCCGAGTCTCAGTTTTTCAATCTGTAAAATAAGAGGCATGGCCTTCTGAGGACCCTTCCAGCTCAATATCTATCTATTGATTGATAGATACATATAGATAGATAGATAGATAGATAGATAGATAGATAGATAGATAGATAATCCCAGGTTTGACTTGGGGAAGTCCCTTGATCTGTCTATGCAGCTATTTCTTTTCTAGGAAATGAAGAGTGTGGACAGAAGAACTCTTAAGCTTTCTTCTAGTTCTAAAATCCTCCAATTCCCGTCTGGATGCAAGGGGTAGTCACACAGCTGATCCTAACTCCTAACATAAGGCAGGGTCCAACGCTGCGGGTCCTACCTGGCTGAGAGTAGCTGGCGCCCAAGGTAGGACCCCAGCCCTGGCTGGACAGTGGCAGTGACATCCCAGGGGAAAGCCTTGCCTTTTCCTTTGTAACCTAAATTTCTGGTGAAGTTCAGCCTCCTCCTCCCTGAACACTTTATTTTATTTTTTTTCTTTTAAAAAAAATATTTATTTTTAGTTTTCAACATTCACTTTGATAAGATTTTGAGTTCTAAATTTCCCCCCTCCTTACCCTCCCCTCTCTCAATACTTTAGCTTCCAATGAGTGACCTTTCTCTTTTCTGAACTCTTAGGGCATTTCATATGCCTAAGGCTAACTTATCCCGTGCTTTTCACCCCCTGCTTTGGGACACCTGTTGTTTTGTTGTATTACCTATCACTCACCTCCCTAACTAGATTATAAATGCCTGGAGGGTAACGGTGATATTTTTTTGTGCTTCTTTTTTCACCTTTAAATCTTCAAACTTTATCCCACAGAATACTGTTGTGGAAGGTATAGGAGAGGCATTTTAGAGAGAGCCCTGGCCTTAGAGGCAGAAGGACATTCTGATATTAAACTGTGTGACCCTGGGTAAGTCACTTCTCTTAACCTCAGTGTGCCCATCTGGAGATAATAATAGCAGTTACCTTACAGGATTTTAAGGATCAAATGAGATAGAATATTAAAAATATTTTGCAAAGCTTTAAGTACTATATAAACAACAGCTAAGAAAAACAAGCATTTATAAAGCCAAAGTACTATTCATATGATATCTCATTTAATCTTTGCAGCAATATTGTGACATAGGTATTATTATTATCTTTTATAAGTGAAGACTGAGGCTAGGAGATGTTAAATAACTTGCCCAGGGTCACACAATTGGTAAGAATTTAAAGTAGAATTTGAACTCACATCCCCCTAACTCCCAACTTCAGCACTTCTGCCTATCTGGAAGGACCACACTGCACTGATTGACGGTGAACTTTTTTTGTAGCAAAGAAAATAGAGACAGTAGGATTAAAATTTTTATTTCAAAGTAAAATTGTAGTATCTGGAATTATTTGTATTTAAAGCACATTTGCTCAGATAGGAGAAATTATAATGAATGATAAACTTTTTTTTGCATTAATTGTCATACCTGTTCTTTCTATTGTCAAGATGGAGGAAATCAGGATTCTTCCAGTTATCACAGGACCTGAATAGATAATAGATGCTCAATACTTTTTAAAAGAATGAACTAATGAAAGTGTGTTGGGAAAACTTTTGGGAGGAAGGAGAGTAATAAGTCAAACTTTAATTCAATAATCAAGAGAAATATCTGACTATGGGGAGATATTCTTAGCATAAATCTTACCAGAGTAAATAAAGGAAGAATATAAAAAGTTGGATGAGAATCTTAATGATTATCTGAAATAAACAATAAGTAAATTAAAAATAATCCAATTCCTCAGTCTAAGGCAAGACACAATTCATGAAAAATTAATTAGTACTTTAAAATGGATCTTTTGGTTCTTTTAGTCCAACACTGTATTTCCCTCCTCAGAATGATCTGTACATTCAAAACTGAAAGCACTTTGATGAATCCATTGAGTGGTCTAATTTCTGTTTCTGCTAAAATACAGAAGAAAAGATGCTCTGCCAAGTAGTCCAGAAAGACAAACATATTTTTCTAGTTTTATTTTTTATTTTCTTATTTTATAGTCATTGTCTATTAGATTTATTTATTTTTATTGAATTCAAGGTGATGATGGTTCTGTCCATGAGAAAGAAGTGTGTTCACCATCCACAGATAAAAATCTTGGAAAGTTACCCTAAACCACAGAGGAAACCTTTAAACAATAAAAATTCCCTCAGGGATTCACTATGCCTTTCAAGAATTCTCATTTTCCACTCTATCCTTTAAATTGTGGAACCATGAGTAAAACTTTCCTAAGAGGCCCACTGTGCTGCCCTTCAACATGCCTGCTCCAGATCCTAGAAGGGAGTGGGAGGGTTATGCTGGGGAGAAATAAGGAAGGTTTCTTTTAAGAATTCCCAGACACTGGAAAGGCAACCTACTGGCAACTGCATCGGATTCTCTCTTTGTATAGTTCCCATCCACTTCAAAAGGCCCAACCCTGTGGGAAATGCA
Source organism: Trichosurus vulpecula (assembly GCF_011100635.1). Taxonomy (NCBI): domain Eukaryota; kingdom Metazoa; phylum Chordata; class Mammalia; order Diprotodontia; family Phalangeridae; genus Trichosurus; species Trichosurus vulpecula. The sequence continues at coordinate 69,724,107 of NC_050577.1, read as the reverse complement.
CAAGCAAAATCCAATTTTCCCCCACATTTTAAACTTCCATTTCATTGATTTATCAATAAATAGTAAGATGACATATTTTTCTAGAAGTATAGGACTTCCTTTCTTTCTCTTTCTTTTCTTCCCCTATCTCTCTCTCCCTCCTTCCTCCCTTTTTTCCTTCCTTCCTTTCTTAGTAAGACATCATGTTCTTTTAAGAATGTTTATCATAATAAATTTGCCATTTGCCATTTATTACAAATGTTAGCAGCATTCAGAGTCCCATTCTACACAATATGGAGAATCATAGACATTTGCAGCTTGGGTTCCAACTGACCTACCTGTTGTTCCCCAAATTTGTCATTCCACTTCCCATTTGTGGGGGCTATATTGAAAGCCTGGATTACATCATCTCATCATCATAACCTCTTAAAATTCTTATTATATAAATTATATAAATTTATTATTATATAAAATTCCTTCATGGCTTGACTAAGGTACAACATTCTTTGGGAAACCTTTTCTGGTTCTTCTAACTATTGATGCTCTCCGCCTCAAATTATATTATATTTATTAAGTCATTCGAATGTTGCATCCTTCCTGTATTGTTTCCATAGATAGAATTTCTAGGAGCATGTTCAATAATAGCAGGTAAAAGTATTCTTTTTTTAAAAAAAGATATGTCTCTTTGTAATGAGAAAGTTTTCATTATTTTTCGATTGCAAATAATCCTAGCTCTTGACCTTAGATACATACTTCTAGTTATATTAAAGAGGGGCCCTTTAATGCCTATGACTTTTAATTATTTTTTAAAAACACAAATGGGTGCCATATTCTATCACAGGTTTTCCTGTATCTATTGAGATGATCATAAAATTCATGTAGTTTATATGTTGTTGTGCTCAATTTTTCCTAATGTTGAACTCTCCTTGAATCCCTGGTATGAAACTATCTTGGCCAGAGTGAATTATTTTCTAGATATATTTTTATGGTCTCTTTGTTAAGATGCCATTGAAAATCCTTAGATGTTATGTCATTTGGTGTGTATGTACTTAATAATCTTATTTTTCCATTGTCTGTGGTATCTTAAAGCAAAATATAGCTTCTCTTTTTTTCTCTCTTGACATTATCAACTTTTTAAAACCTTATTTTAAATAATTGTGATTTTTGCTTTTCTAGAGTCACTTGAAGCATAGAAGATTCTGTTCTATGCCTTTATTTTCCTCCTATATGTGTCTGTATGTTATAAATGAGCTTCTTGTATATGACAAATTGTTGGGCTTTGAATTTTATATATAAATATTCCTCCATTCTCCTTTTTATTGGAAAGTTTAATCCATTCATATTTAGGGATGTAATTGTACATTTGTGCTTTGTTTTTTAATTTTTTTTGTAATTTCCTCTCCTCTTTTATATTAACATTTAGTTTGAGTGGTTTATTTTGCTTATACTAATCTGACCCCGGTCTCTTTGCTCTAACTCCTTCTCTCATTTCTCTTTCTTCCTTTCACAACTGGGGTAGAAGTATTGTACTAACTCCCCCCTGTCATCTTGTTAAATCATCCCATTCTCTGACTTGCAGTGGCATTAATATGTAGTGCCTCTTTCCAAGAAATATCACTTTAATTCCACCTCCTTACTTACTCCTTCTTCCTTCTAGAATATACCAGAGTCTAATTGCCTAGTTATGGATTCTGGGCTTACATATTCCTTGCTAATTATGTGTCCTTTACATTTATTGGTTCTCTAGGGGACAGGAGCTCTACTTTCACATCTAACCACCCCATCTGCTGGTATGGTTATAAAATTCTCCTTGTCTCTACCTTACTCCCACCCTCACTCTTATCCAGACTTCTCTATATATATTTTTGGAAGGATCTTCTTCTTGGAACCCCTTTTTTATGAATATTAATTCTTGAAGGAAGCAGTAAGGTACAATGGGAAGTGCTCTGAAACCCAAGCCCCAAGCAACCCTGTCATATTTTGTCTTTTACATTTTTCTTGTAAATCTTCCCTTTGGAACTCTGTGCTTTTATCTGTGCCTCTCTGAGTGGAGTCTGAATAATTAATTCTCTTCCCCATTTCCCCCATTAGAAGCAAGAAGCAAGATTCCTGTTTCAAGGAATTGTTCTCTTGAAGTATCAGATGCATAGACTCAGAGCTAGAAAGAACCTTAGAGGCTATTTAGTCTAACCCACTCATTTGACAAATAAGAAAACTGAAGAACAGAACAATGAAGTAATTTGCCTAAAGATACACACGTAACAAGTCATAGAGCTGGAATTCAAATTCACATTTTTAATCAGAACACTAATACATTGTTGGTGGAGTTGTGAACTGATCCAAACTTTTGGAGAACAATTTGGAACTGTGCCCAAAGGGCTATAAAACTGTGAATACTCTTTGATCCAGCAATACCACTACTAGGTCTATATCCCAGGGAGATCATAAAAAAGGGAAAAGGACCCACATGTACAAAAATATTTATAGCAGTTCTTTTTGTGGTGACCAAGAATTGGAAATTGAGGAGAGGCCCATCAATTGGAGAATGGCTGAACAAGTTGTGGTATATGAATGTAACGGAATACTATTGTTCCGTAAGAAATGATGAGCAGTTGGACTTCAGAAAAACCTGGAAAGACTTATATGAACTGACGCTGAGCGAAGCGAGCAGAACCAGGAGAACATTGTACATAATAACAGCAACACTGTGAGATGACCAACTTTGATAGACTGAGTTCTTATTGAAGCCAATTCCAAAAGACTCATGATGAAAAATGCTATCCACATCCAGAGAAAGAACTATGGGATCTGAATGCAGATGGAAGCATACTATTTTTTCTCTCTTTTTTTCTTTCTTGTGGTTTTTCCATTTTGTTCTTATTCTTCTTTCACAACATGACCAATGTGGAAATATATTTAATATGTGATTGTACATGTATAGCCTGTATCAGATTGCATACTGTCTTGGGGAGAAGAGTGGGAAGGGAGGAAGAAAAAATTTAGAACTCAAAATTTTATAAAAGTGAATGTTGAAAACTATCTTTACATGTAATTGGAAAAAAAATACTATTAAGAAAAAAAAAACTGCACATTTTCAGATTCCAAATCTAGCAATTTTCCCACTGCATCTCACTGCATAGGCTTAAGAAGAGTGTAATTTCATGGAGTCTACTTTGTCAAAGACATGTCATTGATACTAAATCTGTCTCAAGGGAATAAGGATGACCTATTAGCAATAAATCAATAGCAAATCGTGGGGAAATAAAACAATTAAAGTAACATCAACTAGATGATAAAAAAAAAGAATTGCCATTGGTCTTTCATGTAAATCCTAACCCAAATCATGGCAGAAAATTCAATGAAAGCAACAGACTGCTATTTGAATCATGAAAAACTGAGTAAGAAAATCAATCATTAAGTCACTAAGAGAGCAAAGAATATTGGGAAGCAGCTGCAAAAAGTATTTCAGATTAGGACTGAAGAGTATAAGTTTAAATCTTTCTGTAAAGTAAAAGAGTTGAAAAGAAATAGAGAATTGATGAGGTACAAATATGGAAGTAAGCTGTTCCAGATAAGGCAAGGTTGAGAAGAGAAGACTCTCATCCCAAATGTGAAAAGAGTGCTGCTGCCTAGATGAAATGCTGACTTCTTGTCATTGGCAAGCAATTAGTTATTCCTATGAGAACTGGTTGCCTGAACCCACCACAGTCATCTGGTTCCTTCTCTCTAATGTCAAGGGATTGTCATTGAGAGAGATGGGATAAAATGAAGGATTGGTTCCTCCTCCTTAATTCTCATTTCCTTTGGTTTGTAGACTCAAAGGGTAGAAGGTAGGTCAGTCAGAATCCTTATGGAGAAAGGTCTAGTCCTTTAGTCAGAGGGAATCATAAGATCATAGAAAAAGAGCTAAAAAGGACATAGAGAGGAACGGTCAAGCAGTGGAAGTAAACTGATTCAACCATGACAGGCTTCTGGAAAGTAGAAAAATGTGAAACACAGGGGCTGTGCTTTAACTAATAATAATAACAACTAACACTTAGGGTTTGTAAAGTACTTTATCATAAACGTGCCCCTTGGTGAATAGGAGAGAGGATAAGTGAAGGAAAAAAAGGAGGGATGAAGGAAGGTAGTTGGATTCAGTGAAGGAATACTGTGTAAATGAGAAGAATATTTTGGAGGAATATGTTAAAAATAATAATTGGAGGAGATGGCCTTTGAATGTGACTTTAAAGGATAGATAGTTGAACAAATGGAGGAGGACATTCATTCCAACCACAGAGAGCAATGATATGGAGTCAGGAAGGCTGAGAACTTGTGCAGGTGGTGGAGAACAGACTGCAGTTATTTATCCTTTCCCCATTATAGGTTTTGGTATCTTGTGGGTTGGCACAAGAAATTAAATGGGAGTTTTTGGGGAGTTCTGGGGAAGCAGCAGATGACACCTGAAGGCCAGCAGATGACCTATGACCAAATACTTAACCCATATTTTACAATAAGATACTTTAGATACCCCATAAAAGAAAAAGGAAAATTCAGACTTCTGGTATGAAGGGAGGATCAGAAACTTTTACTCAGATTTTCCAAGTCCTGGGGTATCTGCACCCCTAATTTCCACAATGTGGAAGGGATAACTGTAGTTTGGCTGGAATGAAGAGTATGTGGAGAAGAATAATATGAATAAAGTCTTAAAAGGTAGGATGAAGGTAGGTGAAGGTCCTTGAATGTCAAGTTTGAACTTTTCTCATTAATCAATGAGGAAGCATTGTTGTTATCGTTCAGTCATTTGGTTGTATCCAACCCTCTGTGACCCTATGTACCATACTGTCTATGGGTTTTTCTTGGCTAAGATCGTGGAGTGGTTTGCCATTTTCCTCCCAGGGGATTAACACAAACAGAAGTTAATTAACTTGCCCAGGCTCACACAGCTAGTAAGTGTGTGAGGCAGAATTTGAACTCAGGTCTTCCTGACCCCAGGCCCAGCACTCTATCTACTGTGCCACTTAGGTGTCATTAGCAGTGGACAATTAGACTCAAATAATAGCTGACATATGTAGCCATTTATGCTCCATAAAACACTTTATAAATATTATTTCATTTGATCCTTACAATAACCCTGTGAGTCAAATAGTATTATTAACCCCATTTTGAAGCTAAGGAATCTGAGCCCTTAGAAGTTAAAATATTTGCTTGTAGTCACAGCACAAGCTTATGTAGAAGGCAGAATTTATATCAAGATTTCTCCTGACTCTAGGTCCAGTGTTCTTCCAGTTACACCATGCTGTCTCACCTCTGACTAAGGACTAATGTGAGACTCTGGACTTGAATCCTCAGCTCAAGAGAAGGTGGGGTCAGGGCAGGGAGCTGAGGAGGCAGGGAGTGGTCAGTCTCAGGCTTGCTGATTCTCATGTGCCTCTGTGAGAGCTGGAAGTGTGACACAGAATCAACAAGGTACCTTCTGGTTTTCAAACGTCACGATTGAGGCAACTTTCTGGCACCTTTTTTTCATTGAGTGAAGGATATAGGTGAGGGAAAGTTAGGCTATGTGAATTTTTAAAAGATATCAATAAAAATCTTTTTAAAAAAAAGATTAAGTATGCTGCCAATAGAAACATTTTGAGAACATCAGAAAGGTCAGAAATAATACTTAGGATGGAAGGGAATTCATTACCTTGACTATGATTTAGTTGCTATAAGGCAACAGAAATACTAAAACTGGTCCCAAGATACTCCCTGAATATCCTTAAGCTGTGCTTTGGAACCCAATTCACCAATTTATACTCTGGGTCCATGTCCATTTTGAGATGCTCAATAGAGAGTGGAAATACATCAAGGGCACCCTTGGAGGAAATATGAGGAGACAGACAGGCTTTTGTAGATAATTTTCTACAGTAGACTCACATATTCAAATGAACACAGAAATGCAAGACCCGTTTGTGTCTATTGGTTGTTAAAAAAATAATGTCCAGAGAACAAAACACAGTTGTGGAGGCTCTTCAACAAGGTGTCTCCCGCTCATATTTTATGATTGTTATCCCATATTTTATGACAGATAAAACCAAAGGGTTAATTTCATTTAGGATTGGCAGCGGAGGTCGTGTGGAACAGGAGAGAGCACTGGTGTCAGAGGACCTGAGCTGCAACTGTAATTGCTCACTACTCTGTATGACCTTAGGGAAGGGGCTGTTATTTCCATCTTTTGGCTTCCTCAGTTCCTTATTAGTAAATTGATGGCATTGCATTAGACGACTTCTGTGATTGCTTCCAAACTCTAAATCAATCATTCCGCATGATGATAAGTGAGGTATGAAAGAGGTATCTTTCTCTCTCTCTGTACACACACACACACACACACACACACACACACACACATTTCCATGACATTTTGGTGGGCATATAGATATGTATGTGTGTGTGTATATGTATGTATGTGTATATGTATAATACATACATACATGTGTGTGCACATACACATACACATATACACACACTCACCAAAATGTCATAGAAGAATCTCAGGTACCAACAGAAGCAGGATTCCTTCTAAATGGCATGGCTTTACAGATATTCCTCTTTGTGGATGCCATTATAATCTCAAAGCCCAGAATAAGAAAGTCTCTTTAAGGATCTCTAGTGTTTTCTCAGGAGAGATCACATTAGCTGTTCACACAGGAAAAATAAAGTGAATGAGTGACACACATTGCCGAGATTTTAGTATACAGTTAGATAAACAGCCCATTGAGTAAGTCCATCAGTATCTTGGACAAACACTGCAGATGGATAATAAGCTAGGCACAGAATTGAATGGGAAACCGGAATAATTGCATTTAGAAAATTGTACAGTACTTTCAGTGATTCTCAAGCTACTTGCTGCCAGAAAAACCCAGTGTTTTAATGTCAGTATTCTTCCACTGACATTAATGTTCACACGAATCATGAAATATCATGATCACGGAAGAAAGAAAACTGTAGGTGATTCAAAAAACAGTGGGAAGATACATGGTGAATATAATTAGGTAACTGTATATTACCAATGATCACATATACATAAAAAGTTGTGTAAAAGGCACAGTGACCGGGAAAGGGAAAAGGTCTAAAATATGGCCAGAGTGAGGGATAACAAGAGGACAGACTGAATTCTGCCCTTGTAGCCACAAAAAATATGAATGACTAGAGGAAAACCAGCAGTGCACTGGGTAGATTCTCTATAGAGGATTTAGGGAAAGACATGTTTAAGAATCATGCAGGATTGGGAGGCAGAAAGAGGCTGCAGACAACACTGTTAGAGTTAGTTGGTACTCACGTTGATGGGATCCTGGATCCCTTGAAGAACAGAAGATGCCGATTACGTGGCAGCTTGTTCTACTCTAGTGCAGAATGCTTTTTAATCTGCTCTCACATGTATAAATGAATTCAGTTTGAAACTTAACACCATGTCTCTATTTACGTTTAATTTGTACTTTAAAATTCTAAATCTTTAAAATGGTATAGAAAGTGGTTTTGAAATCCTTCCCTCCCTGCAGAAATGTTATCAAAGTATGTCTTACAAGGAAAGAAATAGATTCTTTCCTCTGAACTCAACACTTTTTTTTTGTTGTTGTTATCATTTGGCAATTAGACCAGATAACCTTGGCTTCTCCAAATCTGTGCTCTGATGACCCTGTGAGTCATGGTCTGGCTTTTGACATTTCTCATATTGCTACTTAAACATTTTTTGTATTTATATTTATCTCTCCAACTGTGCCATAAGTTCCTTGAGGGCAAAGAACATGTCTCATATATCTTTATCTCTGCTATTGTAAATAGAAAAGTAATTATAGGGCTTAGAATTAGGAGGGACCTTAGAGATCATATAATCCAACACCTCCATTTTATAGTTGAGAAGAGAAGAGAAGTGGAGAGATTTTACCCAAGGTCACATAGGTAGTAAAGGATGGAGCCAAGATTAGAACCTCTCTCCAATGCACCATATTGTTGGCTTTGCACATGGCAGGCATTCAATGAATAATTGGCCAATGTTGATTCATTCCATCGGGCTAGAAATGCCATGCTAGACTAAGAAAACCATGGAAGGTCTGTTTACTGGCAACCCTGAAACAATTTTAGGTTATTTAAGAATAACTTTGCCTTGTCAAAGAAATCCAAACATTTTTTTACTAAAAGCTCACTTTTTCATATACACATACATGTGTATATATGTACATATACACACATACATACACACATACACATATGCACACATATAAAATGTATATGTAGGGGTATAACTATATATATGTATATGTATCTCTATACATATCTGTGGCTGTGTATGTATATGTACATATACATATATGCATATGTGTATGTATATACACACATGTATGTGTATATACACATGTATACATACAGAGACACATTATATACGCACATATATAAAAGCTCTCATAAATACGTAACAAAATAGAATATACTCGTTTAGAAATGAGAACATTATGCCATCTGCCTATTTACTTATATTTTGAAATCATAGATCATAGCTCGTTAAAATCACAGAACTTAAAAAGAAAAAAAAAAGATCACATCATCTAACTCACCCCCTTCGTTTTACAGTGGAGGGAACTGGGGTCTAAGAAGATTAAACGACTTGCCCAAAGTGGCTCAAGTAGTATCAGAGACTGGATTTGCTGTTTGTATAGTTCCATGGACTAAGTGGTCTCTTCAGTTAAGTGACTTACTCCAGGTCACTCGACTAGTTATCAACAAATCCAGTACTAGAATTCAGGTCTCTTCATTCCTAAGTCCCAATTAGGTTTTTAAACAAATTAAAAAAAATATTGCCGCAAGTCTTTCTTTGTTTCTACCTCCTGGGCAACAGAGATAACTGCCACTCTCACTCCCCCACCCTCCACCCCAATCCACTCACACACTGACTATTCTTTATACAAAAGGTCTGGAAGGGATGATGCCCAACAGTCCCTTGATAAGGGATTCATTGCAAATCAAATGCAATGTTTAAATAATCCTATTCTTGCCTTTCCCTGACACAGCTGTGTCTGAGAACTGACAGGCACAGTGGGAGGTAAACAAAGATAGCAGCCAATCAAAGAGAGGGGGGTGGGGTAGGGCATGAGTTAATGGGGCACCTCTGTCTTAGTCCAAGAGAACTAAGACTTTAGATTAAAGAACTACGACATGGAGCACACATCTGCCAGTCAGCAGGGATGTAAGAACTGTTGAGTTTAGTAAGACAAATCATTTGAACAGAGAGATGAACATGAGTAGATTAATACCAAATGTTTTTGCTCCCATGGCATGGCAAAGAAATGGGGGGTGAAGTGGGGTTAAGGACAGATTGTTAAATGTCAATAAGCCAATTGCCAGCTGTAGTTCCAAGTGATTTCTCCAATAATTTGACATTCGGTAACCAAAAAAAGAAAAAAGAGAAAGATTAGGAGACTTGATATCAGTTTTTCTGGACATGCTGGGGAAGACAAGTCTATAATTTGACCAGTGAGAAAATAAATCAGTAGAGCAGTGAAACTTTCCAAGGAATGCAGCCCAGATGCTTATTTTCCTAATCATTACTGCAGGATAAAGAGAAAGCATACAACCCAGGGTTTGGGTCCCCAGTGACTGCTCAAAGCTGTGTGACAGTGGGCTGAAGTTTTGCCCATTCCTGGCTCCCATAGTGTGTTCAGTGGGCAGCTTTCCCTTCTGTAAAGCCTGTGGTACCACTGGGTACTTAGGTTCTTTGAGTCCCAGCCATCGGAGCAATGATGTTCTGAATTTTTATATGGGCAGTCATTGCTCAGTGTTTTGGAAGTCACTTTCCTCATTTCAGACCATACATGGTTAGGGTTTATGTCTATTTATTTTCAAGGTTCAGTAAGTTAGGTCCTGCAGGACTTCACATGCAACCCAGTGTAAACCTAGGGCTTTGTTATTCTAGAAAAAAAAAAGTGGCTCAGGAGTGGCTGGGAAAGTTACCCCTCGACAAGACTGACAGAGAGAGGCTGTGAACTCTATGGGAATTTCTACAGGTGGGCTCTGGCAACATATTTTCCTCTAAAAACAATGTGTTCAGGCAAAGTCCTGATGTTTTTAAAATGACATGGAGTTGGCAGAAAAATAGGCCTGAATTACTGCTCTGTTGATGGAATTTTACACTTGTCACTACAATGTACTTGCTGTAGGTGAAAAAAGAGGGCTGCGATTGTGCTCTGAGATAAGTACATTCAGAGCACTCTTGATGACTTACAAGTATCATGGTTCAGGAGGAGCCCTACCCCGAGGATGATTTACAAAGCTAAAAGAGAAATCAAGAACCCTAAAACTCTGGGTGGGGGAAGAGTCTCTGGACACTGGTCTTGTGGTTCTTTTTACAGTAGCAGACCCCAACCCAATACACACACAAAAAGCTATCTTATATTGGAATCAGATTATTGCTAAACAGCTTTAAAAGTTATAGTCATATATAATGTACAGTGTGAATGCATATGGAATTAGATCATTTTTGAGCTGAAAGTGACTTTAAAAGAGATTACCTAATCCAGCTCCCTTGTTTTATAGCTGTGAATGTGTTTGAAGGCTATTGGGAGAGAAACGGACAGGGTCAAGCAGGGCACTGTTGGTACCATGTGTTAAATTTAATGAACACCTAAAAAAAACCAAAACAACACCCCAAAGCTGTATGTGAGAGGTTCATTGTTTCTTGTGCAATGCTCTGTCTTTTCTTTGCATATCGAAATGTTCATGCTTATTAAGTTTACAATAAGGTAAAAAAAAATTTCAAGACAGCTAGGAGTATAACAGCTGTTAGTTTAAAAGGCATCAGATGGAGCCTTTTGGGAGGAATCTGGAAAAAGTCTTTTTTTTCTTTTCAACTTTGCTGAACCTGTGATTTCCAAGGTGTGCACTCTCTCCAGTGTATGGGACAGTTCATCGTCTCCCACCTCTGTGTCTTTGTACAGGTTATCCCCATTCCTGAAATGCCCTCACCCATCAAATTCCTAGCTCCATTTCAGCCTCAGCTCAAGTCCTTTAAGCAGTCTCTCCCCATCACATTCCTCACTCCTCCTCGTTTATTTTTTACCTTGTTTATTAGCTTGTTTATTTTTTTTTGTATTTACTTACCAGTGTACTTGCTGTCCCTCCCACTCTCAGCAGAATGTAAACTGAATTCAATAAAAATTTATTAAGCTCCTACTGCTGTGCTAAGCACTGGAGATACTATAAAGAAAAGACAGTTGATGCTTTCCAGGAGCTTACAATCTGATGGGGGAGACAAGACACAGAAGGAGGCAGGAAGGGGGGCGCACCAGGGGATAGCTGGTACAGGGGCAATTTGTTCAGTGCTGTTGAAATCAGGAAAAGCGACAGAGGTAAAGTGGGGAGAACCTAGAGTCCAGTTTCTGCTGTCTATAAAGGAAGGCAGTTTGCTAGTCCTCTAGTCCTCTGATCAGAGAGGAGAAGATGTCAATCAAAGCTTGAGCTAGCAGCATGGTGATAAGATTAGAAGTGATGAGTTTATCCTGAGAGGGCCATCTTGTTCCAGGGAATTGAAACTACAAAGAGTAGCTGATGTCAAGTGGAGTCCCTCCTTCAGGGGAGGGATGCTTTAGTTTTTGTCTTTGTATTTCCGGTGCTGAGCACCATTGCCTGGTACCTTAGTATCTGGTACATTGAAGGCACTTAGTAAAGAATTGTTGAATTACTAAATTGAAATATCTCATCTGAGAGATAAGATAATAAGAGTTGATTCAACATTGGTCTTAGAGTCAGGAAAACTTCGATTTGAAACCTGCCTCTAACACGTGTGAGCCATGTGAGCGTGTTTAAATCAAACTATCCTCTGCTTCAGTCTCAGAAGCTAAGATGAAGAATCATCTTGCCAAAATTCATCTCTCCACCTGTGACCTTAATCTTAACCCCTTCCATCTGCATCAAGTGTTTACTTCAATTCGTCACCCCCTGTCTCTAATTGTCAATCCCTTTTTCTCTACTAGGTTCTTCCCTATTGCCTATGAACATACTTAGGTTTAAGAAATAAAAAACAACTCTTCCTTTATGAGCGCACTAGCTTTATAACCATTTTGATTTTCCAAGCATTATGGAAAACAATTTTAAATTATGCAAAAAGATAAGTGGGGGGTCTTAATTTGTCCTTGTCTTGACCTATAGATCTTAATACTAGGCTTGTGCCTTAAGGAAACTAGTGACAGCAAGAAAAGGCCCATATGTACAAAAATATTCAGTCACATCATTTGTAATAGCAAAAATCTGGAAATAAACTAACGTTACCTATGATTAGGAATGCCTAAACAAATTACATATAAACATAATGCAATTTTATCACACCACAAGGAATGATGAGTATGAAGAATTCAGAGAAACATGGAAGTACATGTATGTCGTGATGCTGGCTGAACACGGCAGAACTATGTATACAATGACCACGACAGTGGAAATGAGGTCAGTGTGAAGAATTGCCAACGTTCAGGTCATATCCAGTAGACAATGCTGGTAACAAATGATTAAAGTCAGAACATACATTTTTCCTTTCTGTTATTGATTGGTTAACTACAAAAGAGGAAAGTGACATGTAGTATTTACAACCACTTTTTTTTTTTCAGGTGACTCTGCTTAACTGTTTTGAGGGTATAGTCCACGTGGGGATTTGTGTGTTTGTTATGATGGATCTGCTGTGTCCAGTCAAAATGTATCAATAAAATAAAAATTTAAAGAAACCTTTCATTCATCTTACCATCCCTTCAAGCTCCTTTTTTCGCTGCTAAACTTCTAGAATGAATAGATTGGGGTCACTGCTTCCACTTTCTCACTTCCCAATTCCTTGAAGTTTGTTTCTAGACCCCAGATGACTGAAACTGATCTTTTCAAATTTGCATGATGTCCTCTGCTCATTTCTTCTCCTTCTTGATCTCTCTGCAGTATCTGATGCTATCCCTTCTCCTTCCGCTTTAGTAGAACTGCTCTTCCGTGGTGCTCCTCCTTCCTTGAGCACTTCTCAATCTCTTGCTATTTTTTTGCCCTCCTCCTGGCCCTCAGCCGACTCAGGACACCTGAGTCCACAAGTCTCTTCTTTCCTTATGGTTTTGCTCCTATCCAGACTCTCATCTATGTTCTCATTTGCTCCAGTGGGTTCAATGATCACCTCTATGCAGGTGACTCCCAGCTTTGTACATCTAGCTCTACTCTTTTATCCCAACTCCAGCCCCGCACTTCCAACCTCCTGATGGAGATCTCCACCTGGATTTCCTAATGGTACCTTAAACTCAACATGTCCAAAACTAAACTCATAATCTCCTCTCACCCCCACCTACATTGTCCCTTCCATTTCTATTGATGGTACCATTATCCTCTTAGTCTCAAAAACATGTTTGAATTTTCCCATTTTCCCTCTCCCTCAATCCCCAATATCTAATCAGTTTCTAAATCCTGTTGATTTTTACTTTTCTAAAATCTTTTCTCTTGTCTCCACCCACATTGCCACCCCACTAATTCAAATCCTTATTACCTTTCACTGGGACTACTCTAATAGTCAAAGCTGGTCCTCCCCCACCCCCACCTCCAGGTTCCTTTCTCTAATCCATCTTTTATATAGCTGGCAACAATAATTTTTTTCCCAAGGTACAGATCTGACTCCATATCTCAAAAAAATTTAGTGGCTCCTGACCATTTTTCCACTGCCTATAGGATGAAACATAATAAATTCCTTAAACTTCCATTTAACTCTCTTCACAATCCAATTCCAAATGATCCTTCCTGTCTGGTTTCATGTTATTTCACTTCATGAGCTCTCTGTTCCAGCCTAATGGGATTTCTGACTTTGAACTCAACACACTATATATCCTGTCTCTGTGTAGAATGACTTCATGGTTGGAATTTGGTCCTTTCTCCTCAATGCCTTTCAGACCGTTCCTTAAAGGCTTGGGTCACGAGCTACTCCCTCTATGAACTCTTCCCTCAGACCCCAGCTGAAAATGGTCTCTCTCTCTCCTCAAATATTCGTTGGCCCCATCACATCTTACCTGGTATTGACTTCTTTGTCTATTCTGTCTTCCCTGGAGAAGGTTAGTTCCTTGAGTTTGATGACTGGGTCAGTTTTTAGTCTTTTAATCTCCTATGCCAAAAGAGGTTCTTTGTTCCTTAATAGGTACATAACAAGTGTTTGTTGTTGGATCGTCTTCAGAGATAAGGGAAATGTAGGTCCAGAGATTGGGCTAGCCAGGTGTACAGGGGATAGAGTGCAAAGCCTGGAGTTGGGAAGGCTCATTGTCAGGAGTTCAAATCTGGCCTCAGATAACTTACTAGCTGCGTGATCCCAGGCAAGGTTCTTAACCCTGTTTGCTTCAATTTCCTTATCTGTACGATGAGCTAGAAAAGGAAATGACAAACCACTCTAGTATCTTTGCCAAGAAAACCCTAAATGGGGTCACAAAGAGTCGGACATGACTGAACTACAAAAAGTGAAGAGATTAAGGTCCATTTTAAAAGGTTAAAGACCGTTTACACATCCTACAGAGAGAGGAAATAAGCACAGGTATATGCTGGTAAATGAGAAAGAAAAATGTACCTATAACCCTGCTGGTAAAGGGAATCATAGAATTATTCATTCAGAGCTAAAAGGAACATCAGAGGCCATCAAGTCCAATCCCCTCATTTTATGGATAAAGAATTTAATGCCCCAAAGGGGGAAGTAAGTGTCTGAGAAGGAATTTGAACTCAGGTCTTCCTGACTCCAAGTCCAGAGTTCAACTGGTTTGAGATGAATGCTCCCCTATGTCCCAGACCTCCTTCCCACACTCAAATCTTGCTCCCTCACAAGACTAAGGGGCTGATTAAGTAAGGAGGTGGTAAATTGGAGCCCTATTGGGGAGAACCTTAAAGGTAGATGAAGGTTACTGACCTTTTAAGTCTAGTTTGGTCCACATTTAGAAGATGGAGCAGCAGATCTAGCCTCATGCAACTTAGGCCATGGTGGATCTGAGGAGATTATCATAAGCAGATCTAGGAGGAGCTTGTGTTTGAAAATGTGATATTAGTAGGGCAGCTAGGTGGTACAGTGGGTAGAGTATTGTCCTTGGAGTCAGGAGGACTTGAGTTCAAACCTGGCCTCAGACACTAGCTGTGTGACCTTGGCCAAGTCACTTAACCCCAATTGTGCCCCCGCCCCAAGAAAAAAGAAAATGTGACATCTTCTGAGGCTGACTGGCTCCCTTCCCCAGCCCCTGTCTGGTTTGTTCCCCATGCACCTCCTCAGCCCCATTCCATTCTCCCTCCTGTTTCCCTGCCCTGTTTTCTTTTGTCTCTGGTCCAGGTCTTCTGATCATTCCACCCTGTCATCCTACAATTACACAGGGAATACTAACAGAATTCATGCAATGGAAAGACTAGAATAACTACATGACCTTAAAAAATAGATTAAATAAACAGAACTACATGTGATAAAATACGTCTACATTCCCCCCCCCCACCCCAGAACTGGAAGCAAGATTTATCTTTTCTTAACTTTGCCTAAGTGAGTAGAGAGTATTCGTATCCAAGTACTCAATAATCCTATCCTGGAGGTGATGGTGAGGAAAAATACGGATCATTTTTGGAAATGGAACAGAAGAGAGATTGAATTTAATCCAAATGTAATCCAAATCAGCTTCACCTCCCAAACTTTCTGTCAATGGTACTTCATTCTCCCAGTCATTTAGGTCTGAGAACTTGGAGACATTTTTATATTCCTCCCTTTCCTTCACGTCTCACTTCTATTTAGCTACCAAGTACTGTCTCACTTATTTTCCCTTCCCTTCTCTTCCATCCCCTCCCATTCCCTCTCTTCCCTTCCCCTCCCTTCCCTTTTCCTTTCCTTTTCCTCTACTTTTACTTCAGTCCCCCATCATCTAAACTATTTTTTGTTTTGGAGGGGGAAGGTGGCGCAATAGGGGCTAAGTGACTGGCCCAAGGTCACACAACTAGTACATGCATCAGGTGTCTGAGGCCAGATTTGAACTCAGGTCCTCCTGACTCCAGGGCTGGTGCTCTACTCACTGTGCCGCCTGGCTGCCCCCTAAACTATTATCATTCCTCATCTTGTCTCCTTAATTTCGTTTTTCCCCGATGCAATCCATCCTACCTACAACAGCCAAGTAATTCTTCCTAAAATTGCTATCATAGCACTCTTTTGCTAGAAAACAAACAAAACAAAGATTCTTTTGGTCCTGTGTTTGTCACAACACACTTTTGCCTGACTTTTAAGCCCCCGTGGCCCTCCATAGTCTGCCCACAGCCTTCCCATACAACCTATTTCCCACTATCCCTCAGTGAGTTCCATTCTCTCTAGTCAGGATGGTCTTTTCAGCCCACAGCATGGGCTCATTTAATCCTTGGAAATCCCTTAAATTTACATTAAATCTTCTCTCAGTCTCATTTTCCTCCTTTATAAAATCAAGAAAATTATACCACCCACTTCACAGAATTGTTGCAAGGATCAGATTTTTCCACATGTAAACCACTATGTCAACTTTAAAGTACTATATAAATATTGGTTACTATGATTATTAACCTGTATTGGGAGACACTCTAAATTGGGGTATAAAACTGGCTTTCATTGAATGGCCAGTAATAGGCTCAGCCTAGTCTCTGTGGCTCATTGTTTAGGTTTTTATGGCTTGGGATGAGTGCAAATAGCAATGATTTTCTGTTCTGGCCAGAAACTCTGAGGGTTTTCCCCTGCCGGATTCAGAGCTTTGGGATGGTAAATTAGGACATCTTTTGTCTCAGTTCTTGCCTAACTCTTAGTCATTGAATGGGTGTGGCCCCAGACAGACTGAGACCTGGGAAAGACCCTAATATAGAAAGGCCAAGGTCACCCACCAGTCATCCTGGCCTTTTTCTTGCCACTGAATGTGGATGACTGGAGGAGAGAGCAAGGCTGACAACTTTGTGCAGCCCTGCCTCCCTCATACATATCCAATCCACTCCCAAGTCAAGATCATACCCGATTGGTCCTCTTTGAGAATGAAGGACAAACAACAGCAACAACCTGGATTGGGAGCCACTCTAAATTGGAGTATAAAGTTTCAGGTCCCTTGTGAGGAGGGTTTCCAGAAACTGATCAGGTTCCAGTCTCTTCTTTGATTTGTTTACTGTTTCTGTTCTCACTGACAATCCGTCGATCAATCAATCAAGCATTTATTAAATCCTTTTTATGTACAGGGTACTGTGCTAGGCAACATAGATATAAAGAACAGCAAAAAAAAAAACAAAAAACAAAAACAAACGTCCCTGCCCTCAAGGGGCTTATATTCTAATGAAAGAGGCAAGATATATGTAATAAACAAGATACATACGAAATAGATGCAAAATATTTACTTGTATACACTTTTAGGTAGGGCACTTTTAGGACAGTTCTAGCAGGCTGGCTATGTACACACACTACAGTCTCTGAAAGTGTGAGGGCACCTCAAAGTCGGACTTTTCTCCAAAGGATAAGGAAGTCTGTTAGTCTCACCCTCATCATCTTTGCTGGTCCATGAAATTGCCTAGGGCTGGCAAGCTCTTCCTGGAGGCCTCTCCTGGGCCTAGTAGGGGTGAGAGGAGGAGATGTCAAAAATTTTGATTGAGGGGTGCTGGCAGTACACAGTGGAAAAGATGTTCTAATTCCAAGCTTGAGGCATGGCTTTGAGTCCCTCCCCACTTTCATGAGGACTAAATTCATGCTCTCATTTAGACAGGCATTCTAAACATTGCCTCTTAAACATTCTGAAAGTTGCCATGGGGGTACAGTCTGCTAGGAGCCATGTGATCCCTTGCTAGAGTTCTGTGAGGTCACCCTGGCTAAGGGACAAGGCTGTAATAAATTACAGGGACATTTTTCCTTTGTCACAGGAAGAGTTCAAAGGACTCTTCTTCCTTTAGAACTCCCTCCCCCATTTATTCATACCCTTTCCTCTTTAAAAAAATTTACTGTAGTCTTAATAACCATGAATACAATCAAAATAAGCTTAAAAAAAAGCTATGAACTCCAAACTTTGTGTCTGCGTGTAAAAGGATCTGTCATTTTAGTTGTCTAGGGAGTTCCCAGTGGGGAAATTCTCTCTACCAATGCTGATCAGTCACTAATCTGTCATTTACAATCTCAGAGAACTACTCAGAGAGTCAGGGAGGGCACTGACTTATTCAGTTAGGGTCACATAGTCATTATGTGTCTCATGTCGGAGATGGACTCCGGTCTTCAGGATTAGAAGACCAGATTTTTATCAGTTAGTCTATGATTACCTCTCAGTTTCTTAAAAGGAAAAATAAACATATGTATATGTATATATGCATATATACATATGTATTTGAATTTTAACAACTTCCCACCACCACACACACACAGAGGACTGTCGATATCATTTGCTTTTCAGTCTTCTTCCAACCATGTTTTGGGGCTATGGTTTATCAGATTTTTTTAATTGTCAAGTGTTACATTGTTGGTCTGATTCTGCTTTCTTTGCTTTGCATCATACATATGAATCTTTTATGAGTTTTATCTAGACAGGACCTTGGAAATCATCCAATCCAACCTCTTCATTTTACAGATGAAGAAACCAAGGCCCAGAGAAATTAATGACTTGCTCAGGGTCACATAGCTAATAGGTGTGATTGGCAGGGCTCAGCAAAGGTCTTCCTACTCCAAATCCACCAATCTGCTCCTTGTTTCTAGGTATAATAATGAAAGCCTTCAACGAGTATCTTTCTTGGAGTTTCTGGGGCTGATTGGAAAGATCACATGCAAGGAAATTTACTGAACAAGTTCTGGCTGCGACCTGAATGCATGGCATTCTATGAAGTGTCAACATTTCTTTTCATCTCAGCTAAATGCACTAGGATACAACCCACAGAACAAGGGAGATCAGTGTGCCTGGGGGCTACCCAAGTGAGGGCGCTAAAGAGGTAACCTGTACTCTGATAGAAAAGCTGGCAAAGACTACACACATCTGGCCAATTTAATTTCTAGAGGGAAGAAGCCAAAATCATTCTCACCAAGATACAACTAGGATGATTTCACTATATCCCTTTGTGGTGAGCAGAAATTCTCACTATCTTAATTTGGAACAGAGAGGAAGAGATCCAGAGAATTAACACTTGTAAGGTGGTTATCTTTTTATCTGTATGCCAGAGCATAAGTGGGAGATAACTACATGGTATGATCTGTGGGGTCCTGGGAAGAAGCCACTATGCTATCATTTATTAAGTGCCTACTATCTATCTGCAGAGCAAGTCAGACAAGTACTTATGAAGTATCTACTATGTGCCAAGCACTGTACTAAATGCTGGGGATACAAAGAAAGGCAAAGACCCAGTCCCTGCCCTAAAGGAGTTCACAGCTGTAATGGTAAGTAAAGTGCGACTTTGGTTGTCTTTTGTTTTGGAGTGCTTCTCAGCCATGAGGCAATCAAGTGCCTTTGAGTCTTGCCTTTGTTTCAATCTAGTCTTTGATTGAATCAGGAGTCTTTGATGACCCTATAATATAATAGGGAAGACAATAGAATTTACGCTCTAAAAGTAATGTTCACTACAGGCCCAACATACTCGCTATGTGATACCATCCTGAAGAACCTTTGTCCTAAGAATTCTGGTACACAAACTTTCAAAAGTACCATTTAACATTCATTTCTAAGAATCATTTGGGGGGGGAACCCCTAAAACCATAATACTATCTTTCCCTTTCCCTAACTCTGCAATTAATATAAAGCCATGAGCGTGACAGGGCAACTGGGACTTTATTCTAGGGTGCTAACATTGGGTGGTTACTTCCTCCCCATGGCAGTCATTTATCCTGATGTCCTAAATCTCTAGGTGCCCTGTTAATCTTGTGTCACGCAGTACAAATGTCCCATTACTTCACCTTGCCTGGGGCTACCATCTCCTAGATCCTTTATCCATGGACAAGTTGCTTAGGGTTTTTCTCTTTCCACCATGGCTCCCAT
Organism: Trichosurus vulpecula; assembly: GCF_011100635.1. Taxonomy (NCBI): domain Eukaryota; kingdom Metazoa; phylum Chordata; class Mammalia; order Diprotodontia; family Phalangeridae; genus Trichosurus; species Trichosurus vulpecula. The sequence goes on along the minus strand of NC_050577.1, from coordinate 69,704,164 downwards.
ATGCCTATTCCTAATAGTTGGTAGGATGGTGGACAATATTGGCCATGACACAAGAGCATAGGCCAGACTCTCTGAGGATAGCTTATCCCTAACAAACAGCACCTTGGATAGACTATTTGTTGCAACATCTCCACCTCCTTCTGTTTCCCACAACCAACAACAACAAAAAAGAAAGAAAAAGAAAAAAAAACACTTGATTTTACTCCTAGAGCAAGAATTCTTAGTTATAACTCTACTCATAAGTAACAATGATTTCTAATCTGTGTTATTTGTGTGAACAAACCATCAGCATTTAAGAAGATGCATAATTTGGTGCAACATCTCTTAAAGCATGGGAGAGACACTTTCTGCCTTCAAAGTTATGTTAAGACCCTTTAGAAACATTAAAGCACAAAACTTTGAGAATTTCAGATTCATAAGATCACGGATCTGGAAGGAAGAGAGAATGGTAGTTAGACACTGAAGGAGTTGCTAGAAGACAAGTGTCTGAGACCATGCAATCCAGATTGATGAAAGAAGTCAGCTCTGGGGACAAAGATATTTGAGAGAGGCAGCACTGTAAAATAGATAGAGGTAGGCCCTGGAATCAAAAGGCCTGGGTTCTAATTGCACCTCTGATAACCATGCCGCCTAGTCTCTGTGACCCATGACAATTCTCTGAGACTTCAAATTACCAATAATTTAAAAATGTGAAGAGTTTTCTATAGTGACAGAATCCTATGTCTAATGAGAGCAGAGATACTTGTAAGCAGGGAGTTACAGTAAACATGTAACATGTCTTCAAATGTTTGAGAAGTTGTCATCTATAAGAGGGAAAAGTCATATCAATGTGGAACCGAGGGCTGTGTTTAAAGTCCCCTTGTCAGTGAGGAAGATAAAAGAGTTCTCTTTCCATTGTCTTTCTACCAGATTTACAAAAACCAGTTGGTCTTGGAAGTTCTAGAAAGATAGATTTCAGGACAACATAAGAAAGGACTGAGAAAATTCGAACTGTCTAAAGGTAGGATGGGACTGCATCAATAGAGCATAAACTCCCCATTACTGGAAATCTTCAATGAGAGACTAGAAGATTATTGCTGAGGATGTCCTTAGAAGGTGAGTTCCTCAGTGTCAGGAATTGTTTTATTCCTATATTATCTTTGTGTCTTTAGTGCTTAGTAGGTACCTGGTACATAGTAAGCATGTAATAAATGCTTGATGGATTGGTAGATAGTGCTCACGCCTAAGATACCGGACTTCTGAGGTCCCTTCCAACTCTGAGATTCTTATTTTAATGTACTAGTTTGGGGATTTCATGATTTTTGCACATGGACTAGGTTAAACCTAACCTAAATTTGGCTCACAAATAGTTAAATAAGTCAAATAGAAATCACAAAATACAGTCCACGTGAGAAGTGCACATATGCAATATTTTCTTCTATCTTCAAAGAAAAGGAATTTCTATAAAGTGTGTGAATGTATGTGTATGGGTGTGTGTGTGTGCATGCACGCACATGTACTGTACATCTGGCATCAGATCTGTTCAAGATCACTATAAAAATATTATTTATAACTCAATAGCTACTTTTGTTTACTACATAGATTACATCATCATTCTGCATAGTTACATTAAACTACCATTTCCCACTTTTATTACATTTGTTATCCAGTATATGGCTGCAGCACAAAACCCTTATAAAAAGTTATCCAGCAGGTAATGAATAACATTTGGTTCCAGTCCTCCCCCTCTCCCCTCTCGGGAGAGTGCTATTTCTGTTCTATCCAAGGGCTGAGGGGGTGACATTCTGTACCTTCTCTCTAGACCACCTTTGCCTGGGTATTCTACCCTCCAGCTAGGGCTGTACCAGATAGGAGTGGAGAATAATGATGACGATGATGATGATGGTGATGATGATGATGACAATGATGATGATTTGCATTTGTCTGGCATTTTATGATTCTATATGCCTGCCTATGCTCTGTCCTGGCACATCATCCATGGAAGAAGTGTTTAAAAATCGTTGATGATGATAAGGACCTAATTTGATCTTCCCAACAACCCAGTGAAGAAATTATTATTCACATTTTAGAGACAAGGAAAATGAGACACGGAGAGGATGAGTACTTTCCTCAATGTCCCCCAGCTAACTGGTGCCACAGCTAGGACCTGACTCTGTCCAGCATTCCTTCTTTTATCCTGCCTTGTCTTCCTTCATCATTCTGACATTTCTCATTTTTGTTAGAGAGAAGAAGGGTGGGCAAAAGCCCAGACCATTTTCATCACCTCAAAATCATTGAGAGCTGCACTGAATAAAGTAAAATAACAAGAGAAGAGAAAGGAAAGTAGCTTTATAAGAAAATGGCACAGAAAAAACACCAGAGAAATTGAATAAATAAGGCATCATAAAATTAAAAATATTATGGGATAGAAGACCACAGGAAAAAATATCAAGAGGGATAGAATAACTCTACAACAACTACAACTGGCGCTCAAGAAATGAGAACCCCTAGAGTGGCTGAAAAGTCCAACAAAAGAAAAAAAAAGGAAAAGATAAAAATCAAAATCAGAGCTCTTCAATAAAATTCAAAAAGGGACAGTTTAGAATGGAATCTGGAAATTTTTAACAAAGTGGTATAATACTGAAAAAGAGAATGGAAGAAATGAAACATAAAAATTAAGAGATGTAACAAGAAATATTAGAGCAAAGTTTTTTTGTTTAAGTAGCAAAATTAGAAGAAAGACATGAGATCACTACAAACCAAAATCATTTATTTTGAAAATGAAACTTGGCAATATAAACTCTTTGTGGTACCAAAGAACTGAATCAAAGTGGGTGCTTGTCAATTGAAGAGTAGCTAAACTAACTGCGGGTATATTAAAAAGTGGAATAGTATTATACTGTAGGAAATAATAAATATAAAAAGTACAGAGAAACTTGGAAAGACTTAAACAAACTGAAATAGAGTGAAGTAAATAAAACTAGAAGAACAATTTACATAATGACCACAATACATAAAGGAAAACAACTTTGGAAGATTAACCAATGCACTGAAGAATATAATCATCAGTTCAGTGACCAACTGTGACTTCACAAGACTGATAGAGAAGTAGGTTTTCCATCTTTTGTCAGGGAGGTGATAGACTAGAGATATGGCAGGAAACATAGTTTCAAACATGGCTAATGTGTTGATTTGTTTTGCTTGATTTTACTTAAGTATTGTGGAGAGTTATACGGAGGTAGGAGAAGAGTTAGTGGAAAGTGACAGAAATGCAAAAAGGAAAAAAGAGCATCAATAAAACAAAAAATACCGGAATAAAACAAAAGGAAATTAAGAAGAGGACATAGGAACAAATGGAACAATTTCATTGCTGACTTTTTGAATTTCATATATGCTTTAAAAAATTACAGCCCTCTTTTTAGTTCATCTTTGTGTATTTGAATATTAATCTTTGTTGATGATAAAGTTCATAATAAAGAAAAATATAAAAACAAATGAATGGAAATCCTATAGAATTAATGCTTGTAGGAATTTCTTTTGAGAAAACTAAAGTTGAACAGAATATTTGAAATACAAATACAAGGGACAAAAAAGTTAAGGAAGCCAGAAATGTCTTAGGTGTAGCCCAATGCTTAGATACCAGAAGGGGAAAACAGCATGGTTGGCCCTTAGGAGTCTCATCTTTTCAATATGTTATTGAAGAGACAAAGGGAAGAAAACCATAGACTTGCATACTCAAAGAGATACTCTAAAGAAGGTATGGGAGAGAGAGACATGCAGAGAGAGAGAGAGAGAGAGAGAGAGACAGAGAGAGAGACAGAGAGAGAGAGAGACAGAGACAGAGACAGAGACAGAGAGACAGAGACAGAGACAGAGACGGAGAGAAAGAAGACAGACAGACAGAGAGAAACTAAATGTTTTGAAATTAGGGTTCAATAGGTGGAGGTCATTTTTAAAAAAGGGAGAAGGGAGAAGGCTATTCTGGTTGGGACAACTGAAATGTGAAAAAAAAAAGTTATCACAGTAAAAGCAGAAAGGGGATTGTACTGTGATAAGGAGGAGGACAAGGGTTTCCAAGTCTAAGGATGGAGTCAGTTGCAAAACAAGCCACAGTTACCAAAGGCTGCTTACAAAAAATAAAATAAAAATAAAAATGAAAATGTGTGAGGGGCAAGATTTTGTGATTTGGATCTGGTTTGAAAGGGGTAGGGAGTGCAGGATATCTATAGTGGAGAGAGGAAGCTGGGATTAGATTGTTTGAATCAAAGCAAGGCATGGGTACCTCCTGATCAATTTTTTAAAAAGAGAATTTAACAGGATTTTGTTGGGAAAAAACTCTCCACAATTATAACCTTGAATGTTAGGAGGTTGAACTCACCCATAAAACCAAAGAGGGTAGCAGAATGCATTAGAAAACACAATACAAATGTTTTCTGTGTATAAGAAACTTACTTAAACACAAAGGTTCATACAGAGTTTAAATGGTGGGCTAGAATAGAATTTATCATACTTCACCTGAATTATAAAAAGTAGGGATAACAATAATAATTCCAGACAAGGTATCAGCAAATATATTGTTAAAAGACAAAATCAGAGAAATTACATCATACCTAAAGGTACCTCAGTTAATATCAGTATTAAGCATATGCATCAATAGCATCTAAATCAGGGGATCTTAATCTTTTTTATATCATGGACTCCTTTGGCAGGCTGGTGAATTCTATGGACCCCTTCTTAGAATGATGTTTTTAAATGAATGAAGTAAAATACATAGGGCTATAAATAAACTATAATCAATTACATTGAAATATAATTATCAAAATATTTAAAAACAAGGATAATAACCCCTGATTTAAGCTGTTGATACCTATCAAAGCTTAAACTGCACTAAGACTTTGAGACACAATTTATTTAAGAGGAAAGCTAACTGAATTACCAAAAGACCTGGTTACTAGGGTAATAGTTTCATTGACTTCAATGTGTTTTTCTCATATGTAAACAAATCTAACAGAAAGTTAAACATGAAAGGAATTATGGTTGTGACTGAATGTTAGAAAAAGTAGATACAGTAGAAATGATTAGGTGTTAGGAGAATACGCAGAACCCCAGCAAATGCTAGGTAGAACTCAAATAAATTCAGAAAGTCAAAAGAATTAAATATATTTATGAACCATCACAAAATAATGGCTCCAGAAACCTATAATCTAAAAGAGAAAACCTTGACATGGACTGGAAAAAAAAAACCATACAAATTGCATTAAAACCTTGATATGGACCTCAAATGTAGGTGATAATTTGTGGGAGTAATCTATTTTTAGCACACATGAGGAATCTTGGCACCCTTTACCTATTCCGGTGCTTGTTCTCACAATGGTTGCACAGCCTGACAACACAGGTACCAACCCCTTTTGACATGTGTGGGTTGAATCATGCTGAGGGAATGTCATGACCCAATAGTCTCTCCATCTGAAAGAAGTTTGTTGTAGTGGAGAGAACTGGGATTCTTGAGTTCTAGACCTCTTTCTCTCCCTGGCCATTTCTGTGACTTTGGGGGAGTCATTTAAATCTGTCTGTGACTCAGTTTCTTGCACAATGAGGGAGCTATATTAGATGACTTCAAGCCCCCTTCCAGCTCTAAGCTACTGTGACACCATGTGTCAGAACTCCCGATGTGCTCTAAAAATGGCCCACTCCTCTAACAAGGAGAGAAAGGGGGGCTGAATCAATGCTCTGACTCACATGCAATCCTCTAGTCTCTTCTCAAAGTCTTTTGATCCTTTGAGTGTCTTTAAAATCAACAGCAACTGAAGAAAATCAATATTGATTGGCAGCTTTTGTTCTTGGTGCCTACTACGCCTCAAACTTCATGAGTATAATCATTGTTTCTGTTCTTCCTGTTAACAACCTTTGACACGAATCCAGATGTTGCCATGTGAATTTCCTCATATTGTTGTTTTCCTTCCTCCCCCAAACCTACCTTATTTAACTCAGGCTGTGATTCATGGTAGGAGCAGGAAGCTGGGGCAATGTGGAGTCCTCACTTATCTCTTTCATCTTTGGCTGCTCTAAGGGGCAGGAATAGCAAAGGCAAATCTTTGTCCTCCCAACCCTAGCTATAGAAACAAAATAAAGCCCAGGGAGTCACACATGAGCCATGTACAGAGTGGGAAAAGAAAACAGAGATCTTTGATGGAACAAAAACACCCCAAACCACAAATCTGATTTTGAACTGGGATGTCACTCAGACTGGAGTCAAGCACCTAACCATTCCAAGTGTGTTTCTAAGTGGAAAATAATTTTACTATTCACTGGAGTCAGAGTTTTTGATTGGCAAAGTACTTGGCAGATATTGTCTGGTTATACATACTAATTGTCATCTTTTAAAGAGGGGAAAATGGGACAGAGTGATGACTTCCAGGAAAGACAATTGGTAAACTCAGAAATACTATATTGGAGAATTACAGACTGAATCTGTCAGCAATCAAGACCATTGAAATTGGTTCTGGTATCCAAACAAGATCACTGAGACTTTTTTTTATAAAATAAAATTTCAATTTTTATTGAAATCTTTCTTTTAACTCATTTTCATTTGTTTCTCCTTCTCTTGACCAATGAGTCATCTCATCTAACAAAGAATTTAAAAAGAATGAGAAAAAGAAGAGTAATTCAGCAAAATTAACCAACAGATCACTCAACTCTGGTAGTGTCTGCAACATTCCTCATCTACTTCCGCAAGAGAAGGAGGGAGGCATATTTCCTCAACTGTTATTCAGAGCCAACCTTGGCCATTGTAATTAAAAAGCATTCAGTTTAGTTTGTCATTATTCTTTCTGTTTACATTGTGTAGCCATCATGAATATTGCTTTCCTGGTTCTGCTTGCTTCATTCTGCATCAGTCCATACGTCTTCCCATGCTTCTTTGAATTCTTCATATTCCTTTGTTTCTTATGATGCTGTAACATTCCTTTCCATTCTTGCACCATAATTTGTTTAGCTGAGAGACTCTCTTTAAATTTGTTTATACATACAATTGGCCTGTGAGACATATCTTTGTCCAAAAGACCAAGGACCAAGGCTGTTGACAGAATGATATGGCAGAGATACTACTGTTACTCTGCCAAACAGAGCCTCCATCTAAACCAACCAATCTCTAGGATACAGCTCCCCTACCTCTTGCCTGTTGACTGGCTGCCTTGGCTTCATGAGTGACGACCTAGAAGGTTGGGAACTAATCTCTCCCAATTCATTGCCTTTATAGCACCTATGTCTTGCCACTAGATTCTGATGACTCTGGAGGAGAGAGTGAGGCTGATGACTTTGCATAGCTCTGCCTCACTTAAATGCAACTCACTTGCAAGTCAAGACATCACCCTTCTGGAATCGTTGGTCCTCTTTAAGAATAAAGGATGAACAACAATCATGAGTAATAGTAGATGCCCCCTGGGGGCCCAATTGGCCAGTTCCAGTTGGGCAATGTTGCCATTTCTTCCTTCTCATCTTCTTCCTCTGTCCATGTGGGGAGTCATACCCTTACATGTGGGTACTCTGTCCAAAGGAATATAAAATTTGATCGCTTATACTTTGCAAGGTATCTTGGGGTTTGGGGGCTAGATTTTTTTTCTTCCCTATTCATTGCTCTTACAGTGACATGTAGAAACCCTTCCAATCCTATCTGGGGTTCAAAGTAACCACAGAGTAGAGTGAGGCAGGGCTGGCTCCAGGCCAGCTCTGGAATAAGATTTATTTTCACCTAAAACAACTGATGGCCTAGTTCAGCAGCTCTTTCTTGTATCATGGGCCATTTTGACAGTTTGGCGAACTCTACTGACCTCTTCTTAGAATAACACTTTTAAGTGCATATGTAGGATTACAGAGGAAATAAATTATATTGAAATATAGTTATCAAGATTTTAAAAAACAAACATGTTCATGCTCCCCAGGTTAAGAACCTCTGCTCTAGGCTCTTCTTTCTCTGGGACTGGTCTTCTAGTCCTTGTTCATGTATTTTTGCTTAATGACAGCCATGTGATCAAGGAAATTATGTGTGTTAGTGACTTAATGCCTAAGTGATCTCTCCCAGGTTACTTATTTGTGCTGTAATAGAAACCATGCTAGAAGAATTGTCTTGTTCCAAAGAAAGAGATTAATATGCTGGTTACAAGGAATGGAGGTCAGTGATAGTTGAACTGGAAGTTCCAGGGAGTCAGGCCTAAGTAAGAGTATTGCTGCATTCAATCTAGGAGTGCTATGAATCTGGGTCAAGTAGAAATATCTGGTTCCACCCTAGGTAATGGAGTGGGGGGCGGAGGTGAGGGGGCAAGGGTACTGTAATGCTTAGGCCAAATATAAGATTAAAGGGCTGATTGGTATGTGTGCATGTGTATTGTTCTGCCCTACAAATAGCCATCTTGACCTCAGGGAAGCCAACGTAGAATTAAAATGAGTGTAACGGGTGTTCATCTGCTTGGAGAACTATAGGGGTTGGAAGCTCAGCTCCTCCCCTCCCCGAGAGAGAGGGGAAGAACATGAGAGGCCTTGAGGGGATGGTGTCGGGGAGAGGAAGGCCAACCTGTAAGTCAGGCTATGACAATGGAAAGCAATCCTAGCCAAAGGAAGGTGGGGCAGGTAGAGGCCAGGGAGACTGCCTAGACTGCTTCCAACCCTTCCCAAACCCCAGCCTCTGTGCTTAATGGGGTGGGGGGTTAAATACTGAGGACCTAAGAAGGGAGGTAGGTGGAACTCCTGAGGACCAACTGCTGCTCCTGCTGTGGCTACCATCTTGAATGGGAGGTATGGGTGGGGGTGGGGGAGAGAGGGAGAGCCAAACTATGCTGAAGTCACTGGGGTCAGTGCAGGAGAAACTGTAGCTCTGTGTTTATTAGAACTAAGAAGGTGACCTTTCCTTCTCCTGTGTGCATGAATTTCATTTGCTCAATTGTGTGTGAGAGGGGGAGAGAGAGACAAAGATAGGGAGACAGACAGAGACAGAGAAGGAAGAAAGAGGAAGAGGGAGACAGGATAGAGTACTAATCACCGGGGTATGTAGCAGAGTTCAAATAAACTAAAGAAATTTTTATTGAATGTCTATTATGAAGCTCCTGACCATAAAGCTTAAATCTAGACTATAATAATAATGGTAGCTATTATTAATATTACTAATAGGTGGCTAGAGGGTTGGTTGCCTTAGGGCCTCAGACGATAGTATCTCCTTTCTATTATCCCCTATCTTCCAGTTGCTAAAGAAACCCTCACCATCCCAGGGTTGAAGACAGGCTGGTACTAGAGAGAGTTGCCTGAAGGGAGCAGTTGAGAAAGAGTGGCCCCACCCATACAATGTAGAGGTGGGACCAAAGAGAGGGAGAAGACAATTGTGCTCATCCAAACCCCTGCGAACTCAGCCATCTTTAAGCAAGGCTATGTATGTATTAGCACTGCTATAGACTGGTGATCTCATCGTGACTATTCATTCTACTAGTGTGATTCATGTTCAAGGCTTTCATTTACCCCTAAGAGATCAACCCAATCCCCTTTTAATGGTTCACAGATTCAGTTCAGCACTTGGGCTGTCCAGGGAGCTCACTTTCACTACATGACCAGCACACTACTTTCTTTTCCAGCAATGTATGGCAAGTAACTCTGACGTAGAGGAGTCAGGAGAGATCTGGGTTCAGATCCAGTTTCTGTTTCCTTATCTTTAAACAGATGGAGAGATAGAGGATTCATTAAACACTTATTTTGTGCCAGGCACTGGGGATACAAACAAAAGCAAGCAAGACCGTCCTTGACCTCGAGGAGCTTACATTCTAATGGAGAAAGACAACACATATGGGGGTGCTAGGAAGGGAGGAAGAAGGCTATCCATGAAGGAAGGGGCTGTGCTGCAGGTGAGAAGGAGGCTTCCAAAGAGAGCCCATGTGACAGTGAGATGAAGCATGGGTGGGACCCTTTAAAAATGGCGGTGCTAGGGAGAGAGTCATGAAGGAACAGAGGACCCTAAGGTGGAGGTTTTGTAGGTGGCAATGTGGCAGGTGAGGAGAAGAAAAAGGATTCTGGAGAGTGACTACCTACACCTACCTCGCAAGGCTATTATGAGGCTCAAATGACATAATAGAAAATATAAAGCACTGTATCAGCATCAGCTATTATGATTACATATGCCCTTGCAAGCGACTGTCAATAATAAACTACAGCCTGTTCACACCCACCATGAATCTTTACATTGTCTTTAGATCAGTTACGACTTGGATTCTTCTGAGGTCATGGTGTTCTGTGATTTGCAGCCATTTAGCATCTGGGGCAATATGGGTGTTTTTAAAAGATGGGCTTTTTGCCGTCGTGAACAGCTTGAAGTCATCAAGGTACCTTGTGTCTTAGATGTGAGTAGTGGTCATGATAGGGATGACTGTCAGTCATAGGCAGCTGTACCCCTGAAGTAGTAGAAGCAAGTCAGAGAACCGTGATAGGAAATAGTGATATTCATGGGAACATAAATATTACATATTAATAGTACTTTGTATAGTCCAGTGGTAGCTATGTATCTAGTGATGGCATTACATATTATCATATTACATACTTGGAGTTCATCATTCATTTTGAAGAGGACCAGTGACATCATGGGGTAACATCATGATTTGCTTGTGAATTGGATTTAAGTGGGGCAGTTGCACAAAGTTGTCCACCTCACTTTTTCTTCCAGAGTCATTGAAATCCAGTGGCAAGCCAAAAGTCAGGATGACTGGGATGGCCTAGGATGTAACAGAATGACCTTGGCATCTGCAGTGTCTGACCAAGCTCTAAGCATTCTACAGCACCTGCTTCAGCTACCTTCGTGGCCATTGGAACACATTGTTTTCATCTGCCCATTCCACCAGGGGAAGTCTTCACATGCTTGCAGTAGTCACCCCCCTAACTCACTGATGGGTTCTCTCAACCTGATGTAGCTTGTCTGCAGAGACAGTTTTATCAGGTTGTGGCTGCTGTATATGCTACAGCTTCTTGGAGCCACAGGTGGGGGCTGGATGAAAGGTGGACCCCAAAGGTGGATGAGCAAGCCCTGAAAAGGGCTCAGCAAGCCAAAGGGGCTGCTCCTCCCTAAACAATAACCCTATAAGATAGTGTGTATATCATCTCACTGAGGAAACTGAGCTGTGGAGCAGTTAAGGGAGTCCCCCACAGTTCCATAGGTCAGAGGGATCAGAGGCAAAACTCAAACCAAAGTCTTTCATGTCCAAATGTACCGCTGGTCCCCTGACACCACAATACCTCAAAATGGAAAAAAAAAGTCACAGTGTGAGGAGAGATGAGTAAAAGCTGGTTAGCTGGAGGGATTGTGAGAGGAGCAGTCAAATGTAAAGAGTAGAGACAGATGGGTCTGGAGTGAGGAGGTCAACAGCTGAACAGAGTCAACTCCCAGTCATCTGTGCCAATAAGGGACTAGCATTATACAGGAAATGAATCCCTTACCCCTGCCTTCCCCACTCCACTCCCCAAAGGAGGGATAATCCAAAATTAGTTTCTCTTTTGATGGAATGTATCTTATTTTTATATCCAAACATAGGGCACCTCTGATGTTCTGGGAAAATAGAACACTTCAGGCTGAATAATGGGGCTCCACCCTGAAAGGCTGACTCAGCCAGTGCTATAAAGCTGATCCCTTCTCCCTCCAGCACCTGTGATCCTGCCTTCTTTTTCTAGTCCTTCCTGGGAGCACAGTACATCACTTGGTATCCTGATGCAAATGCACCAACCTAAGCAAAGTAGCCTTCTGGCTCCATGTTCACTGCTTTTCTTACTTATACCTTCTCTTGATACAATTAGGTGTTTCAGCAAAGGTTTTGTCTTCCATTCACTACTGGGTGGCATGAAGGAGCATGAGTAAGTAGAATAAACAGTGCCAAGCAAGGGCTTAAGAAGGCAAAGTGAGGGAAGATGTCAAGAAAAACGGAAATTCTGCATTTTACAGATTAATTATAATGAGAAAACTCAGTTTCCTCTTATGGAAAATGAAGGAGTTTGACTAAATACTCTCTAAGATCTTTCCAGCTCCAAAGTCCTGTGATTTTAAGGGAAGATGTGAAAAGGGGGCATACTTATATGGAAATCTATGAACCTTTGGTCAGCAAGCATGGTGGAAAAAATGGAGCTAATGATTAAAAGAGAGAAGAAAAGAAGTCATGTTGTTGTGGGAGAGAGCCAGCCACATGGAGGATAGCGGTAATATTTTCCTAATAACATATCATGAAACTGGCACAGATACAAGAATGATAGCAACTTTAAAAAATCCATATATGTAGGATGAGGAGCTAGGTCTGATTTTGGAAAAAGCCATGTATCTGAAAATTTCTGCGGACAATTTTATCTCTTAGGAAACAGAGAAAGTATGCTGTGAGTCAAATGAATAACTGGGGTGGAAGAATAAGCCAAGACTATCTTAGGGTTTGTAACAGCAAGGAAACAGTGGACATAGTGAGCTCGAATTGACGTGAAGCATCATGGACAACAGGAGGAAGCAGGGACACGCAAAGCCAAGGGCGAAAACATGAGAGGATCTCAGAGGCCATGTAGTCCACCTGTCTCATTTTTATAGATGAAGAAACTGAGTCTTAGGAAGTCTAAGGGACTAGTCCAAGATCACAGAAGTAGTAAATTGGCAAAGATAGGATTCAAACCCAACTCCTCTGATTTTAGAGAGAAGAGAATTCTCTTGACTCCCTCTTTGTGTTTTTTTTCCCCACTATACAATACCAAGAATTGCATGAACCTGTAAGAGAGGAAGAGATTTTGTAGTTATGCTTCAGGTAAGAAAAATAGAGAAGGGTCAGGACTCTGAAATGAGGCAGATAGTTTAATGATAACAAACGGCAGAAAGAAAGTACAACTATCCAACTCCTAATTTTTATTTTGTCTCCTCTATCAAGAAGCTTCATCTTAAAAGTGGCAGGAGTGGAATGAGAATGATTAAAAAGAAATTAAAGCCCAAGATAGGTGAGGATATGGTAAGAAAATACAGCTTTTTAAATGGGTTCTGATCTGTGGGCCAAAGAAAGCAATCATTCAGCAAACATTTATTAAGCACCTACTGTGTACACTGGGCCAGGTCCTGGTGTAAAAAAAGAAGAAAAAGAAAAGGGAGTCACTGAAGCATTTTTTTAATGCATAAAAGACAACAGAAGGAGAAACAAACAAGCTGGTCAGCTTTGAGAGTTTCATGCTGTATTTGTTTTATATATAAAAGGAAAAGGAAGTTGTATGTAATCAAGCAGTGGTTTCATCTAAAATCCTCTTATTCTGTTCTACTCTGTATTTGGAAACACTCATTTTATTTGATATTTGTTAAGTTCAGGATAAAAATTAAACTAAATTAAATTTTGAAAAAGACCGAATGACTTTAGCTGATTTTTCCTCGTGAGCCAACAATGTGATGTGGCTTTCAGAAAAGCAAACATAAATTTACTGAGAACCTGGGATTTCACTGGGGAAAAAAAAGGAATTACCTCCACCGACAAGAAGAACAACAATCTTAAGACCTTTAGGGACTTCTATTTGAGGCACATAGAAAGGAAGAGACTGGCCATCTAGGAAAGGTCAGAGGCAGGATTTTAACCCACATCTGTATGAATCTAAGCCTAGCATAGTTCCCATGTGACTAGATCAAGGGATGCAGACAGCTCCACTGCGCTTTTCACTGGCCAGAACATATCTAGGGTATTTTATCTAGTTCTAGATACTGCCTTTGTTGAGGCCCCACCAGGATGTGACGCATCTAGTCATATCCTATGAGAAATTTTTGAAGAAAAAAGGGGACATTTTAGTTTGGAGAAGAGATTTGCTGGGTGGTAAGATGATAGCTTTTTCAAATCTTGCTTCTTTCATTTATTACTTTATATGATTTAAGGCAAATAATTTTAACTCTCTGGGCCTCAGTTTCCTCATCTGTTAAAAATTTAAAAGGAGATTAAATTCAATGGCCTCTATGGTCCCTTCTGGCCCTAAATCTGAAATCATAACCCTAGCATTTAGCACACAGCCTGGAACATAATAAACTTTTTAATAAATGCTTGTTGATCGATAGATGATCCTGTGATCAGATGATTCAAATATCTGCAGCAGGATTATATTTACCTTGGGTAGCTCCAGAAGGTTGAGCTAGGACAAAGAGATAGAAGCTAGAGAGAGGCCAATCAGAGCAGATCCCAAAGGGAATATCTTGCCTTGTGAAGTACTGAGATTCCTGTTGCTAACAGTATTCAAACAGAAGGCAAATATCAAGGATACTGTAGAGGTTATTGAGTGGGTGCATTAGATGTTTCCTAAATTCTCTTCCAACTCCAAAATTCTATGATTATTTGATTCTATAGGGATATACAATGTTTCATAAAACTAGGGTATCTCCAATGAGAAGGATTTCAGGTACTATTGCCAGATAGAAGGCTATGTTTGGCAGGTAAATGTTTGGTGTCTTTCAAAGCACATCATGAAAGCACCACCACCACCTTGACTACCAACTTGACCCTGATGGAGACAGTCCAGCACCCTGAACCCAAGAGCCTCAGTAATGGCAATACATCCAGCCCAGCCCTGTTCCCTGTTCTGACTCCAATGAAGACACAGCCTGGCAACTGCTTCTGTGGGCATTATGAACAAAGCTACTGAAGACCCAGAAAAGAATGTTCTTCCCACCATAGTTCTTGGCACAGTCAAATGGTTCAACATCAGAAACTGGTAGGATTTTGCCAGTAGAAATGTCATTAGAGAAAAGACATTAGCATCTGCTTTGTCCCTGTATCCTAAGGATCATGGGGCCCTTCTGACTTGCAGCTGAACCCTTCCATATGTATGTCCTCCACCATTAGATCATGTACTTTCTGTGACCAGAGTTTGTTTTACTTTTCTATTTGCATTCCCAGCCATTAGCACAGTGCTTTGCACATAGTAAGAGCTTAATAAATGCTTCATTCGTTCCTACTTATTCAAGCAGCTGCTTATTCTGTCAGTGCTTCGGGCCAGCATCCATCCCAGAATTTTATCCATTAAAAAAAATCTTTTTGAAAGCTTGTGATTAATCAGTGACCTTATTGGGCCCAGACCAAGGTTCTGGCTTTTCATATTGGCAACCACAATCTCACCGTCACTGGTCTGTAATGCAACTGGGGTAAAGTTAACTTATTTTCCATATGGTTGGGGGTGCAGAAAACTCAACTTTCCTGTTCATTTTTCCTGGAATGTTTGATCTTTTTCTGTCATGAACATTACACATCACATCTGGGCTATTCAGAGTAATAAACTGTCTTTCTCATTTATAGATGTGGATGATGAGATGTATAGATGGTCCAGGGGCTGACTTTCTTAAATGCATTCCTCTAGTAGACCCACAGCAGCTATAAAATCCTGGCCCTTTTCTAGCAGTTATATCTCTACGATTTTCTACATATTTGTTGTGGCACCTGTAAAGACATGTCTGCCCTGACCCAAGGAAGCTTTGGTCTGGCTGCCCATTTTCACTGCAAAGCATGGACTCCATCAGATGGAGTTTGGGGTCATGAAGGGTGGTTTGCCAAAGTAAGTACAGTGTAGAGAAGAGCAGATAACCACAATAGATGGGAGTGTTGGTGTTCAGTCATGTTCTACTCTTTGGGACCCTATTTGGGGTTTTCTTGGCAAAAACACTGGAGTGGTTTGCCATTTCCTTCTCCAGCTCATTTTACAGATGAGAAAACTGAGGCAAAGAGAGTAAAGTGACTAGCCCAGGGTCGCATAGCTAGTAAGTGTCTGAGGCTGCTTTTGAACTCAGAAACTGACTCCAGGTCCAGCACTCTATCCACTGTGCCACCTAGCTGCCCCATAGATGGGAGCAGGCCCAAGCTAAGAGGCAGAAAGGGCTTTGAAATGGAATTTTACTTTCTAGAGTGCTGGGGTAAGGCTAAATTCACTTAAACCTACAGATAAACCCTTGGGTGTTTAGTACAGGGGCTTTTGCACATGTAGTACATTTCCAGATGACAGAGGGCCTGGCCTTCCAGGGGCTGGAGCTGGCTCTCACCTAAATGAGACTCTACCTTCTCTACAAAGTCCTTCCATGATCTCTCTGTCTGTCTCTCTGTCTCTGTCTGTCTGTCTCTGTCTGTCTCTGTCTCTGTCTCTCTCTCTCTCTCTCTCTGTCTGTCTCTCTGCCTCTCTCTGTCTTTCTGTCTCTGTCTCTGTCTCCCATCAAGTTGAGTATAATAATTTCCCCCTCCTGGAATTTCTTCTGGCATATTATCTAGGTTTTTCTTTTACACTTATTTTCAATTTGCACTATAAATATCAGTGTACATGTCTTACTCCTGTCCTGGAGTAAGTAAGGAGTCCTTACCCCTGTTAAGACTATAAATACTTAGAGATCTGGGGCTATATCTGAAGCTGGAAGGAACCTCAGAGGTCATTCTTCGGAGGTGCCAGACACATAGCCTGGGTCCTGTGTATCCTGAGTAAGGCCAGGACCAGATTAAAATGTAATTGGGAAATAGTTAAGAAAATTTAAAATATGTGTATGTGCATGTGTATATATACATATATATGTATGTATGTATGTATGTATGTATGTATGTGTATGTATATGTGTGTGTATATATGTGTGTATATGCATATATGTGTATGTATATATAAAACACAGATGATGTTAAGAGTGTGGCTTTCTAAATCAATATGCAGCCTGCAGGGATTCTTGTGTACAATGAATGGCCCTTGTTTCTATTTGAATTTGACATTGCTGGTATAGTACACCCTTTTCATTTTTGAGATGCAGGAACCACGGTCCAGCAAGATTAAGAAACCCCGCCCAAAGCCACAAGGGCAGTATATATCAGAGGCAGATTTTGAACCCAGGTCCTCCTCCTTCTCTAGAAAAAATGTTCTTCTCCCCGTGCCAATGCTGCCTCCTACCTTTGGATCCCTAGCATACCCAACACAGAACCTTTATAAAGGTTTCACTGAATTTCACTGAAGTGAAGTGAAATTTCACTGAAGTGAAATTGAGTATCATGTGTATTCTGTAGTTTGAACCTTGATAGTTATTCATAGACAGAGGAGACTTGCCCAAGGTCACAAGCTAATATATGCCAGAGTCTGAACTTGAATCCAAGCTCTTCTAACTCTAAGACTGCAGAATTTTAAATTACACTCTGCTGCTTGTTGGCTGGTATCACCAATAAGGTTACTGGCTTCTTTAGGAGATGCTAGCACATTAAAATGGTTTTTGTTCAGTTGGGCAAAATGATAAATTCTGCTTGTGTTTACTATTTTGTTCCCAAAGCTAATTCTTAGTGTTAGCACCTATTTGGTGCCCAAGTCATCCATAATGAGGACACTCAGATGGATACATGACACAATTTCAAGTTTAATCTATAGTATTAACATTTTTTTCCATCAGTTTCTCAAGTCTAGACAAGCAACAAAACAGTAAGTCAAGCCCTGATTTGTCCTATTTGTTGATTTCTGAGGTGCAAATGCTCACCCCGAAAATTAAGCCTGTTCCAGCTGGCTCCAGTATACATATGAATGTAATATACATAATACACACATATGCCCAGGGCTTTGGAGCATGCAGGCATATATTTATATACACACATTTATCATGTGCACTTTTATGTATATACACATGTGTATATATCCATGTATATATAGACATGTACATGTATGTGTATATAATTTCCATATGCCAACACAAGTTCATCAACATTTCTTCTTCTTAATTTAATTTAAAAGCTTTTTACTATAAATTACCTCGTGAAATTCTAGAAGTTAGTTGTCATATAACTGGACGTGAAATATGGATGGAAAACCAAGAACATTTTCCCTGAAAGTGAAATTTAATTACTCTGAGAAGATAACATTTGAGGTTCCAGGATGGAAATTCTGTTGTTAAGAACAATAGTTGGGGAAGAGAAATGTCTTCCACATTTCTGCACAGAGTTGGACTTAGGAAGAGGGCTCTAGGAAGGTCCCTCTGCCCTCTTGCCTCCCTGTCTTCCATAAGCCTCTCTCACAATCTGCTGGTTCCTGAAATTCCCCAATTAGAAATTCATTTATATATTATTAGAATCTATAGACTTTTTAAAAAGTAATTATTCCAGAGTGGTATTGCAGGAAGCTTTTCTCAGTCCACCCCATGGTTCCCAGATGATGCTAATGCCTTCCCCTTACAGATTAACTTCCATATATTCTCTCTCTAGGGGTAGTTAGGTGGAGATGTGGATAGAGCACTGGACCTGGAGTCAAGGAAGACCTGAGTTCAAATCTGGCCTCTGACACTTACTAAGTGTGTGACCCTGGGTAAGTGACTTAACTCTACCTCATTTTTCTTATTCGTAAGATAAGCTAGAGAAGGAAATGGCAAACCACTCCAGTATCTTTGCCAAGAAAACCCCAAATGGGGTCATGAAGAGTGGGACATTACTGAAACAACTGAACAATGGCAGTTCTCTCTTATATGTATCTAATTACTTACACATTGTCTACCAGTAGGATATATACACTTCTTGAGGGCAGGGACTGTGGGAAGTTTGTGTGTTTATGTGTTCTTGCCTTTTTTGTATCTCTAGAGCCTACAATGTGCCTGACACATAGACAGAGTTCAGTAAATGCATAGTAGGAGTGTAATGAATGTTGACTGACTTACTGAAGTATCATCATAAACATCAGGCAATTATGTTTAAATGTGAATTTCTCAAACCCTTTCTTGAGAGCAGTTTTTAATAGTGGGGAGCTAGAGAGTATTGGTGGAGGCAGCTAAGTGACTCAGTGGATAGAGGACAAGACTTGGCTTCAGGAAGACCTAAGTTCAAATCCAGCCTCAGACATTCACTAGCTATGTGACCTGGGTAAGTCACTTAACCAATCCACTGGAGAAGAAAATAGCAAACCACTCCAGTATCTTTGCCAAGAAAACCCCACGGACAGTATTGGCATGCTATGATCTAGACATGAGTGAACAACAAACAGAGAGTCCTGGAACTTGGAGATGAGGTAAGTGGAGGTGGGAAATGCTCTTTTCTTTTCTTTTTTTTTTTTTTTTTACAAATTATATACATTCATTTTTAATCATTTTAAGTAACACCCTTGTATAAATTCTCTCACATATTCAAGTCATGCACATTTTTAGAAATTTGTTTTGAAGCTAGTACAGTAAATGTGTGAGACATCTCTGTAGATCCACATTAAGATTTCAGTGAGATAAAGAGAAGTTCATTTATTGCTTCAGAGAGGCATTTATCACAATAGGTTGACTAGATGACTAGCAGAGCTCTTGTGCCTTTAAATCAAATTTAACTTTAAATCATTAGGTTTGACTTGGGCTTAGGACCTGACTTCATGTCTTTTAGTTGATACGTTATTTAGTACATGTATGTATAACTTTTATCTGATGGAACAAGGATGATACAATTACAACAGCCTTGGAAAATACTTCATTCAACCACTGATACCTTATTGATCAAAAGCCTTTGGTCCCTCGGATATCATTTGGTTCTTTCAGGCAAGTTCCTATTAGTTAAAATAGCTCTTGCTGGGAAATGCTCTTCTGATGTAAAAAGAAGCTCAAGCTGGTGGGCCGTGCTATACTACCACAGCATGGGTAGGGGACAAAGCATGGGCCTTGGACTCTGGACACTCGGATTCAAATCATGTCTTAGGTACTTTGAGATTCTGGCCGAGATACTTAACAGAAGAATTCCTATAAAGCTCATCAAAGAGTGGATCAGGGAAGATCAGAAGTGCTAGTATATGTAAAGTCCTTGGCAAAACTTAGAGTTCTATATAAATGTCACCTTCTATGATTTCAGTGTTTTCTTCTTCCTTATGACCTGCATGTTTTGATGAAACAACTCTTAGGCATTTTGGAAATATAGGCAGTGATGAGAGTGGGGAAAGGAAGAAAGTTGGGGTGTGGGGGAAATTAAGACACCCGGGAGAAGGACACTCCCTACAAGGGTTTTAAATCAGGGTCAAGTGCATGTGCATCCAGGGAGCTTAGAAGCAAAAAGATGGGGGTGGGGATGGTAGGTGATCCTCATGATTCCCAGGCTGAACAAGCAGAGGGAATGACCCGGCCTCCTCCTCCTTGTGCATGCTTGTGTGAGTGTGAGTGTGGGAGGCATGGAGGGGGTAGAGGAGGGGGGAGGGGGGAAGAAGACCCAGCAATATCAGCTAAAGGCTGTCCCTTACATAGGGATCTGAGAAATAAAGATGTGGATTCTGACCCCAAAGGCTAAGGATTATGCATCTGAGTCAGGGTTTCTTAACCTTTTCTGGTTCATGGACAGTCTAGTGAAGCCTATGGATCCCTTTTCAAAATATTGTTTTTCAGTGCATCAAATAAAATACACAGGATTGCAAAGAAAGCTAATTATACTGAAATACAGTTCATGTATTTTATATATGTATATATATATGTACACACACACATATACATATATACATGCACATACATACATATAAATGTTTAAATTTCCTAGACTTCAGGATATGAGCCTCTGATATAAGGGCATGTCCTTTGTTTGGGAACTATTTCCAATTTGTTAAAGCAAGGTTACAGCCACTGTCATTTAACCTTGGGGGTTAAGGAGTCTCCCTCTCTCCCTCTTTCTCTCCTTCCCTCCCTCCCTTCTCCTCACGATTTCTTTGCTTGGTGATGGGGGAGGGGAGGCCAGCTAGTGCCCCACTGGACAGTCTTAGAAAGGGTGTGAATTCCTCAGACAAGTGTTTGTGTGTTGGGGGTGGGGTGTTGGGGTGTGCTTGCAGATTTCCAGATCTGGAGTAAAGGTGCAGCTCCTGGTAGATGACCGAATAAGGCTCCTTCCATCTGGTACTCTTAGGAGTGCCTAAGCTAAAGAGATAGGACTCTCTGTTCTCCCTGGCAGTCCCAAGGAAGTCTGCAATGTTTAGGTTTGCTAAGTACCATTCTATGTCCTGGCCAAAGGCCCCACGTGATTTTTTTGCTCATCTCCAGAGGGGGTGGGGAGCAGGATTCCCATGTTTGTCTCCTTTGGCACGGGGTTGTCAGATCAAAGAATTATGGAACCGAAAAACAAGGGAGGGGGGGAAACCACACAGTTGGGCATCAGTTGTATTTTTTTTTTACAGAGAATCAGAAAATTTATTTTCACAGTTATCACTAGAGTCCTCACTAACACTGTCACTCAATGTAAAAGTTGAGACATGCTAATGAAAACTCTGCTTTTTTATTTACTATAAATTTATTTTATTTTTCATTTAGTCAATAAAACAAGCATTTCTGTAACATAGCATAATAAAAAAGATGATTGCACATGAAATGCCCTTTATGCTACTCATCCCGGTGTGACTTTGAGCAAGTAACAACCTCTCTGGGTCTCATTTTCCTCATCTATGGAATAAATGAGGGCTTTAGAACAGATGACGTCTGGGGTACCTTCCAATATTCAATCTGTGATCCATTCAGTAGTCAATATTTTCAAAGGCTTTCACATACACTATTCTGTTTCTTTCTTAGAACAACCTTGTAATGCGGGTAGGACAGATGTTTTTCTCACTTTATGTCAGAGATACAGAATCTTTGGATCATGGGTTTAGATCTGGAAAGGACCTCAGTGTCCAATCCCCTCACTTTACAGATGGGGAAACTGAGTCCCAAAGGGGGTAGGTTATGCTAAATGATTTCTCTAAGCTCAGTCATGGTTACAGCCTAAGACTGTTGTATTAACTTCGATTTCTACAGAGTTGTCCAAATGTCACAAAGCACTTTCCCCACAATAACCATGAAAGTCAAAGGGTTATTCCCATTTTGCAGGGGAGGAAACTGATCAGGATCAGAAGTTCAGAGAGCTAGGTGCCATAGTAGAAAAAATGCTGAACTTAGAGTCAGGAAGACCTGAGTTCAAATCCTACCTAAGATACTTATCAGCCAGGTGATCCTGGTCAAGTCATTTAAACTCTCTGAGACTCAGTTTTCTTATCTGTAAAAAGGGAAATTAACACTAGCTCCCACCTCACAGCCTCATTGCTCTTGTGAGAATCACACGAGATAATTAAAGTGTTCTGAAACCTTAAAACAGTATGAAAAACGTTGCTGTTCAATTGTTGCGATCGCTGCCGACTCTTTGTGACCAAATTGGGGTTTTCTTGGCAGAGACACTGGAGGGGTTTGCCGTTTCCTTCTCCGGCTCATTTTACAGATGAGGAAACTGAGGCAAACAGGGTGAAGTGACTTGCCCAGGGTCACACAGGTAGTACGGGGGACTGAGGCTGGATATGAACTCAGAAAGAGGAGTCTTCCTGATTCTAAGTCCGGTGCTCGATCTAGCTGACCATTAACTATTACTGATGACTGAGGTCTTTCCCCCTC
Source organism: Trichosurus vulpecula (assembly GCF_011100635.1). Taxonomy (NCBI): domain Eukaryota; kingdom Metazoa; phylum Chordata; class Mammalia; order Diprotodontia; family Phalangeridae; genus Trichosurus; species Trichosurus vulpecula. The sequence continues at coordinate 69,681,828 of NC_050577.1, read as the reverse complement.
CCCCTCCCCCTCGCCCTCCCCCGTGCCGTCCATGGTTCTTTCCACAAGCTGCCTCTCCAGGTTGGATCAGCTACTCAGATTAATGAAGACAGGTTTTTGGGCTGGGTGCACTTTGAGCTTTGTAGGGGGATAGAGTGGAGTGGGTGGGGAGATTTAGGACTGAGATGAGCTTTGGAAATAGACTTTCGCTGAAACTTCAGATATCCAGCCAGGGTAGGTGTGGGGGTGGACGTGGCAGGAGGATTAGGGGTATGAGAAAGAAACATTCCTGCCTCTTCCTCCACCCCCACCCCATCCATGCCCCATTCAAGGCTTGCTTTTCCCGAGCTCCTGACCCAACAGTTTCTTGTTCTGGTCATCACGTCCTGAATAATGTGTCCTAAGACGCTACTTTAGGGCAGGGTCCGACTTAGAGAAGGCGTAGGTCTAGACCTGTAATACCGAACATAGTGTTTTTGGGATAGCTGCCTAAATCCTCCTCTCATAGTCTGATGCATGGAGGTCCCATCCAGCCCTGGCCTCAGTCAAACTTGTTCCTCATTTAACGCCCTTTTCTGTTGCAAATGACCTGTTCCTTTCAAGGTACCCAGCGTGTTCAAAGAGGCTCCAACTTCTCCATCTTCCCTCATCAAAAGTTAAAATGTCTCCTATCAACTAATTTATAATAAGTAGGAGGTAATTAATTACAGCCCTATGGCCATCTGCCTCCCAAGGTATTATCATCCTAATAGGAAATAAAATTCAAAGAAATTAATCTCTAATGGTAGAATATTAAGGCAGTGTGGAGGAGCAGGATACTTAGTTAAGATGGCTTTGTCATTGTCTCTACCTGATCACACTGCTTTCCCTTCTCTACCCTGGCGATAGGAAACTGGCTGTATAGTCAACAGCTCAGGAGCAGCTAGAGTGGCAGAGTAGATAGAACGCTGGGCTTGGAGTCAGAAAGACCTGGGTTCAAGTCGAGCCTCAGACACTTACTATGTGACTCTGAGCAAGCCATTCAACTTCTGTTTCCTCAGTTTCCTCAAATGTAAAAGGGGGATAATAATAGTACCTATCTCCCAAGTTTGTTGTGAGAATCAGTGCCTAGCACATAGTACATGGATACCTATTCCTCTCTTTATTCCTTGAGATGCTGACCTAGGTCTTCCTGGGCACCACTTGCCCAGAAGCCTCTAGAAGTTGTGATAATGCCTGTTGATTATTTAGTGAAACTTTTCAATGGCTCCTTTAAAAAAAAATCAATGTTTTCTTTTTAAAAAAAGCCACACTGCCTTTATTATAAATTTAAAAAAAAAATCCTGGTGGTGGAGGAGGGTTTTTTTTGGGGGGGGGGCAGGGAGAGATGGGGAGGAGCAAGGACAAAAGGATGCCTGAAGTATCATCTTCATTTGTGAAAATTTAAGAGACAACCTCTTATGATCTTTCTGAAGCTTAGTTTTCCCTTCCTCCTCTAAACTCTTCGTTCAGAGCATTTCTCATTTTGGCCCTTAATCATACACTGCCTCATGTCAGCTTTTGTGTTCATATCTTTAGCTATGCTGTTCAATTATATCAGACTCTCCATGTCCCCATTTGAGGTTTTGTCTTGCCAAAAACACTGTTCAGAGATAAAGAAACTGAGGGAAACAGGGTTAAATGAGGCGCTCAGGGTCACACAGCTAGTAAGTATCTGAGGACACATTTGAACTCAGGTCTTCCTGACTCCAGGGTTAGCGCTTTATCCACTGCGCCACCTAGCTACCCTGTTCTTGTCTTTAACTGTTATTTAATTCTGACATTGCTATTTAACTTCTCATGTTATGTTTCTTCTTACATGTGTCACAATCTTGCCTACAAGATTGAGCGTAAGCGTTCTGAGGGCAGGGACTTTGTGCATATTATTATAATTCTTTTTCCTGCATCCCAAGGGGGAGGAGAAGAGAAGGGAATAAGCATTGTGTAGCACCTACTACGTGTATACCAGGCACTGGGCTAAGCTCTTTACAAATAATATCTCATTTAACAGGACTCAGGTTCGATAAATGTCTGCTGAATGAAAATGCCCATTGCACTATTGTCATACATTCTCAGGGTTTCACCTGGAGATGGTGCAGCCCGCTCACTTACATTCCTTTCCTCAATTGATTTCCTAAGGGACAGAGTCAAAAAGAACATCAGACTACGCATCAGAAGACGTGTCTTTAAGGCCAGATTCTTCTACTCATTTCCTGGACCTTGGAAATCTGCCCAACCCATGGAGGCCTCAAATTATTCATCTGGAAAATGACTGGGTTGACCTGATGGTCTCTAAGTTTCCTTCCAGCTCTAAGAACACTGGACCACAAGTTAGGGGCTCTGGGCTCTAGCCCTAGTTCTGCCGTCCATCAACTGTGTGCCTGTGGGCAACTAAGCGTGTTATAGTATGGTGGAAGGGCAGGGCAGCTTTACCTTACATCCCTTAGAGGTGGCTAGTTGGCACAGTGGATACAGTCAGGAAGCCCTGAGTTCAAATCTAGCCTCAGACATTTACTAGCTGTTTGGTCATGGGCAAGTCCCTTAACCCTGTTTGCCTCAGTTTCCCTATCTATAGAATGGGGATGATAATAATAGCACCTACCTCCCAGGATTGTTTTGAGGATCGAATGAGATAATATATGTAAAGGGTTTAGCACAATGCTTGACACATAGTAAGTGCTATGTAAATGTTAGTTATAGCTATATAAAAATATGTACACAGGTGTACATAGATACACATGTATGAGTCTATATACACATATATTTCATTGCACACATATTGGAACATACACACATGTATGTATATGCACATATGTATATATACATGTATAGGCAACCAGTTAGAGCAGTGGATACAGTGCTTGGCCTGGAGTTAGGAAGAACTCAGTTCAAACCTGGCCTCAGACACTTACTGTGTGACCCTGGGCAAGTCTCTTACCCTGTTTGCCTCAGTTTACTCATTTGTAAAGTGAGCAGGAGAAGGAAATGGCAAACCACTCCAGTATCTTTGCTGAGAAAACCCCAAATGGAATTACAAAAAGACAGGACTGAAAAATGACTGAGGGACAACAATGTATGTGTATATATTATATGTGTGTATAGGTATTGATATAAATATAGAGCCTACTTGTGCCAGGCACTACGCTAAGTGCTATGCAAATATTAACTCATTTTAGCTTCACAACAGCACTTGGAGGTATGCATTCAAAAAGCCCTTAGAGCAGCGCCTGGCACAAGTAGGTGCTTAATAAATGCTTTTTTCCTTCCTTACCCTAAGAATGGCCTAGCCCTTATGGAAAACTCTGAGGGTTTCAGGCCTTACTCTAAGTGAATAAACTCCCTGAGGGGCCTCCATGGTCTGGATTTGGAGTTGATGGATCCCAGGTTTTGAGTCCATCTTGTCTCGGTCTGGGGAGGTCACTTGACTTCTCTGGCTTCAGTTCCCTCATCTGTTAAAATGAAGGGGTTGGTCTAGATCACCTCCATGGTCCCTGCTATGGAATTGCATGCATGGCGCCTCTTGGCTCATCAGTCATACAGGCAGTCAGCAGGAAGGGCAATTGTGTGGCCACAGGCACAACAGGTTTCTTTTGGGAGGGAGGTGGAGCCTTTGCCTGGCAGCTTTACTCGACAAAGAACCGAGCAGAACTAGAATGCCTACTTTAACAAAAATCAACAACCCCGAAGAAAGGCTGAATAACTCCGATTCTGTCTCCATAAATGGGACGACAGAAAGAAGCAGCCAGTGAGTAACCAGGTTCCATTGTTTTCCCAGCCATATCAGGCATCTGCCCATTGCCAAGATTCTTTGTGGGGATCTGACACTTCTCCCTGGCTGCCCCCACCTGGGGTAGGAAGCAGAACCAACCAAAACCATGTATGTGGTTTTTCATAATGGAAGAGGTATTGTTGCAAATTAAAAAGTTATGTTTTAGACCCTTAATAAAACACCAGAATGACACACTTTAATCTGTCTTGAGAATATAGGTTGCCCTGAGGCATTCATGAGCCATCAATTCCAATGATAAATCATTGAACTCAGGGAGTTCCATCTTGTTATTGAAAAGCCTGCTGGAGGAAAGTCAGGAGACCTGGGTTCTAATCTAGCATCTGCCACTGACTAGATGTGTTAAATTATACAAAACACTTAGAACAAGGATTATTAACCTGGGGTCTGGGAATTTGTTTTTAATATTTTGCTAATTGAATTTCAACATCACTGGTTTCGTTTCAATGTGTTTGGAGGCAGGTTGGTGGTGCATTGGATAAAATGCTGAACTTGTTGTCAAGGAGACCAAATTTAGTCTCAGACACTAACTGCGTGAGCTGCGTGGCAAGGCATTTAAACTTTCTTGGCCTCAATTTCATTATGAGTAAGACAGGAATAATAATAGCGCCCACCTCCCAGAGTTGTGAGGATCAAATTAGAAACACACGGGAGGGAGATGGAACCAAGGTGGCAGAGAAAAGGCAAAGACTCATCCAAGCTCTTCCAAGTTCCCCTCCAAACAACTTTAAATAATGCCTTATAACAAATTTGGGAGCAGCAGAACCCACAAAAGGATGAGGTGAAACAATTTTCTAGCCCAAGACAACTTAGAAGGTCGGCAGGAAAGGTTTGTTGCACCAGGGTGAGAGCGGAGTGCTGTCCAGCTAGGGTGGCGCCAGTACTGGCCACACCACAGGAAACTAGAAGCAGCCTTGGGGGCAACTGAATCAGTGGCTGCAGCATCTGCTTCTGAAACTCTCAGTCCACAGATGGTAAGGGGGTCAGACAACTGGTCAGAAGGGGAATATGAAGATCTCTTTGCTGGCACTTGGTACAGGGTTGCAGCCCTGGGTTGTAGTCTCAGAGAGAAGAGGAGCACTAGCACACCAGAACTTGTAGCAACTGAGGAGCAAGAACCCTGGTCACAGTTTTAGGGCAAAAAAAAGAGTGGTTGTGGTTACTCACAGACCAGAGCACGGCACAGGTGAGTAATTAACACATCTCTCCTTAGATCATACTACCTTGGAAGGACTGAAAGCTTACAGACCCCCAGAACTAGCTTTGAAAACAGCTTCACAAAAAACCTAAAGCTTGGGACAGTGTGCCCTCTTTCGTAGGAGCTTTAATATAAAGTTAAAAAGTCAAGAAACAGGTTGGAAAAATGAGCAAACAACAACAAGATACTGAGCATACAAAGTTACAATGATTACAGGGAAGATCAAAACACAAACTCAGAAGAAGACAACAAAGTCAAAACTGTTATGTCCAAAGCCTCAAAGAAGAATGTGAATTTTCTCAGGCCCAGAAAGAATTCCTGGAAGAGTTCAAAAAAGGATTTTAGAAATCAATAAGAGAGGAAGGGAAAAATTGGGAAAAGAAATGAGAATGATATAAGAAAATAATGAAAAAAGAGTCAACAGCCTGGTAAAGGAGGCACAAAAAATACTGAAGAAAATAACACTTTAAAAAACAAAATAGGCCAAATGGTAAAAGAGAAACAAAAATCCAATAAAGGGAATGCTTTAAAAAGGATAATTGGCCACATGGAAAAAGATATACAAAAATTCACTGAAGAGAAGAACCCTTTAAAAAGCAAAATTAGCCAAATGGAAAAGGGTATACAAAATTGAGTGGATGCCCATCAATTGGGTAATGGCTGATTAAGGATTCTTGACTTATGAAACAACCTGTGCACTCTTTTTTCCCACATACGGGCACCCAGCATAGTTAAATATACTCCTTGGATCTGAATCCTCCAAGTTATTTCCCCTGACTTCTCAAGGATGGGACTATTTCACTTTTGTCTGTATCCCCAGGACACTTGGTAGGCAAGTAACAAATACTTGAATGACCGTTTGAATCCACTCAATACTATCACTTCCCTCTTATTTCCTTGCTGAGTAAAATGTACTTCTATGATGTGGCTATATGTATTTTTCTCTCCTTTGATGAGGTTCAAGTGAGACAACTGCCCTCCTTCCCTTCCCCTCTTCCTAAGGTGGTAATTGATATAGAGCATACATGTATAATCATGTAAAACGTATTAGTCATTTTGTGGGAAAAAAAAACACAAAACAAAAAAGAAAAAAAAAGGAAGGAGGAAACAGAAAGGAAGGAAGGAAGGAAGTGAAAAATAGTGTGTTTTGTTCTGTATTCAGACACCATCAGTGCTTTCTCTGGAGGTGTATTGTATTTTTCATCATGAGTCCTTTGGCATTGTCTTGGATCATTGTGTTGTTAAGAATAGCTAAGTCTATCAACGTTGATCATCACACCATGTTGCTGTTACTGTGTACAATGTTCTCCTGGTTCTGCTTGTTGCCCTCTATATCAGTTCATGTGAGTCTTTCCAGGTTTTTCTGGAATCTGTCTGCTCATCATTTCTTATGCACAATAATATTCCATTACAATCATATGCCACAACTTGTTCAGCCATTCCCCAATTGATGATCATCCCCTCAATTTCCAATTCTTAGCCGCTACAAAAAGAGTTGCTACAAATATTTTTGTACAATTTTTAAAAATTTCCTTGGGATATAGACCTAGTAGTGGTATTGCTGAATCAAAGGGTATGAACAGTTTGATAGCCCTTTGGGCATAGTTTCAGACTCTGAGTTTTGTGATTATTCAGACGTCTCCAAAAAAAAAAAGCAAGGAATTCATGGCCTTAAATCAACATCTCCCTTGGCATTTTGTTATCTGGAGGGTTAAGCAAATTCACTTGACATAATTCTGCGGACTAATGACAATCCAAAAGTAATAGGAGGCCTGGCCATTGCTAGACTGTTCATTTGCTAGATTGCGCATCTCATTTTATCAACATTTCTACATGCACACAAACATATATTTAAAATATGGCTTATGGAGCTGGAGTCCCAACAAAGCAAGGGCACAGACCTTTGAGAAAACATTGGATGTAGTTGGTATTTGCCTTCTCCTTGGCCCTTGTTTAGTTTCCATGGAAAGCTGTGTTTGGGCTAGAGCTCTGAGTATATTTGTCTCAGACAGACAATCATTTTCTTTCAACCTCCTGATGTGGAGAGCAGGTGCTACTGTCTCCAGGGGGTGAAAAGGACTATGGACCCCAGTGGGAGGCCTCCTGGCTTTCCTGTTCTGTGTTCACAGGTAATCTTTCTGTGGGCGAGCCACTAGGGCCATGCCCTGGACTTCTTTGTTGGTTGGAGTGTCTCAGATCAGATGGAGCCCCTTGTCCCTCATTGCTTCAGGCCAGGTGCCTCTACTCCACCTTTAGGGGTAAAGAGCTTGAGCTTGGGATCCAGGAGGACTGGGTTCCCAGTTCTGCAAACCCACATGGCCTTCCTCAAGTCATTTAACTCGCTCTGTGTCTATTTGCTCAGCTCTGAAATGGAGAGTACAATGTGTGTTCACAGGGAGTTAATTCAATTGTAGGATTATAGTTAGAGCTGTTTGGGACCTTAGAGATCATTGAGTCCAACTCTTTCATTGTACAGATAAGGAAGCTGTGGCTAGGAGGTTACGTGACTTCTCCAGCTAGTAACCAACCAATCAGCAAGCATTTGTTAATGCACCCCCTATGTGCCAGGCACTGAGCTGGGCCCTGCAGATAAAGACAAAAATAAAATTATCTCTTCTGTTAAGGAACTTATGTTCTTGGGAAATGGGGTATGTACATTAAAGCAAGTACTATATACATAAATGTGGTGTGTATGTATACACACATGTATGCATGTGTATATATACATACAAATTCATACATATGTTATATATAATAAATGAAATGGAATTATTTTGTGGAAGGCACTTGCAAGAACAGGAAACGAATTACAGAAGCTAGCATTTGAACTGAAAAAAAAAGTTGAAAAAGAAACTCCTATTTTATATACTACTTTAAGTATAGAAGCTTATTTGAGGCTTACAATAAGCCATTTAGAACAAGGGTTCTCAGCCTTTTAAAGTGTCATAGACCCATTGGCAGTCTGCTGAAGCTGAGGATGGATCCTTTTTCAGAACCATGTTTTTAAAGAGTTGAAGGAAATGCTAATTTTCAGTAAAAGCTAGTGAAATGAAGATGAGATTTTTTTTTTTTTTTTGGCCATCCAAGTTCTCAGACTCTCTGGGATCTCTCTGTGGACCCCAGGTTAAGAATTCCTGATTTAGAATATGGGAGCCTTGAGCACAGAGGAGAGTTTGTTTTTGTCTGCCTCCTAGGATGACTTGATCAGCAGGCACTTAATAAATGCTTGTTGAATGTTAATGAAACCACATATGGCAGGTGTTATCATTCACATTTTACAGGGGAGGAAACAAAGGTTTGGAAGCTTTCTGGACTTGCTCATAGTAATGAAGCTAGTAAATGTCCCAAATAGGACCTGATCCCATTGTCTTTTCAATTAGGAATCTAGGCGTTCCACCATTGCTTCCCACACACTTTTTGATTGCTGGGAGGATCCAGTGAGCTAAGGGAGGCAGAACTATGCTGCTTCAGGGAATTCGCAAAGGGTTTTTCTCCAGGAAACTTCCACATAGCCCATCCTCCACAATTGCCCATCATGCTTCCCTGAGCCTCATGGAGTACCAGGGCTTTGGGTATCTTTCAGAACTCAGTTCTCCATAGTCCTGTCTCATTGTGTGATGTTGCATTTGGTGCCTTTGGTATAGTCATGAAATTGGTCAAGTAACTGGATTTGCCTTCTGTGATGGGGTTGACTTTCATGCCCAGACCCATAACTAGCAATCTTGACTCCTAGGACAAGCTTTACACAATTCTGTCCTATGCTTATATCATTAAATGCATCCTCCAATCAACCTGTAAAGATTTTCTATTGAGAGAAGCTAAGGGGAGGGGCAGGAAGGGATCCAGGCCCTGTGGGGAGAGAGATACTGTGAGGCTGCTGCTGGGCAGGCCACCATGAGGCAGATTTTACTTGGGGGTAGGAAAAGGGGAGGAGGTCTGTAATCTTCTTATTGTAACTTATTTTGCTTCAAACCTTCCCCCCCACTTCCTCACTTTTAGCTTCCATTTAGAAAGCAAACTCCTTGAGGGCAGGGTCTGTATTGCTTATTTATATTTATATCCTCAGCATTTAGCAGAGTGCCTGGCACAGAGTCATGCTTAATAAATGCTCCCTCCCTCCCTCCTTCCATCTATCTATCTATCTATCTATCTATCTATCTATCTATCTATCTCTCTGTCTTTCATTTATGTATGTATCAATGTATTGTGATGTTTAAAAAGTTTGACAATTTCTTGATAATTAATCATTTTATTAATAATGCTAGTATTTTAATAAAAGAAATCAGTGGCACTATCAAATGCCAAAGACCCTCCGGGCAGGCAGGCTCAAGCCTTATATGGTCTTGGAAAAGTGGGTATTGCAGAGGATGGCAATTAACTCTGACTGGTTAATAATTAATGAGAGAATGAATATTACAATGAGAGGCTGGACCTATTCTAATGAAATTTGATTATGTCATTTACTTCTATATATGTGTGTGTGGGGGAGGGGGGCTGCCTTGAGCAATCTAATCAAAGAATTTATCTAAACCTAAGTAGAACACAATGGAATTAAATTCCTCCTAAGGCTGGGTGGGATCTGACCAAGACTGAGGAGTTAATTCAATATTCTTGAGAGACTGAACTCTGAAATGAGGACTATAGAAAAAGGGGAAACTCTGGATCTCTCCAAATCATTGGTTATTAATAATCATTTCTCTCAGTCCATATGTATCAGGTATGTATGTATGCATCTGTCCATCTGTCTAGGTATGTTTAGATATTCTGGAAAACTAGGGTCTAAGGTTAGTTGTTCCTATGCTGAAGGATTTTGAATGCTGTATAAATTTTGCCATACTGGAACAAAGTCCTGATTCCCCTATACATATACCTCTGCTCACCACCCTGGAAGCTTTGACATTCCAAGGAAGAGTCTCTCTCCCCTGATGATCTGCTTGTCCGGCTCTAGAAGGAGATAGGCCAATTTTCTGAAAGTGTTGCCTGGGGCTCTAGAACATATCCTTTTGACTGTGTCCCCGATAATAGACTTGGTTGGACACTGTATTTTGTGTGCAGGCTTCTAGCTGAGTCTGAAGCTCGATCCACATGGACACTGTGCTCTGATGGCCTGCCTTCCAAGGCTACCCTTGCCTTCTTGAAGCAGTGTTTTCCTCCTTGATTTATCAGCAGATCATCTGTCAGTAGCTCTGCCAAAGTAGAGGAATTTGGCAACAGTTTTCAGTCACTATCTCTGAGGAAGATTTCTGTCTCATATGCTAGGTTTCCCTGAGCAGTCTTCTTTTCCATGGTCTCCTTTGGCTGACTGTGAGGTCACCATGCTTCACAAAGTGGTCTCTAATTTCTGTATACAGAAATGGGTTTTTCCCCCCTCTGCTTCTAGAACATACTCCCTATCACCCACAGCCACCCAGTACACCCTGGATGCCTTTCTCCCAAATTTTTGATGGCATTCACAGGGGCTCAGCTGGACTACTCGTGTCTAGGAATAGGGAACCGAGCTTCCCACACAGGGGATCATAGCTATTTCTGGCTCATGCATCCCTTTGGTAGTCTGGTAAAGTCTATGGGACCCTTCTCTGAAAAAATGTTTTTAAGTACATAAAATAAAATACAGAGAATTACAAAGGAAACCAATTATATTGAAATATGGTTATCAAAATATATATAAAAAAAGAAAAAACAAGTTCACAGACCCCAGGTTAAGAAATCCTGCTTAGAATCTAGCAGATATCAGAGACACTAGTTGTAAAGATTTTCTCCCAATTTTCTGCTTCCCTCCTAATCTTTGTTGCGTTGGCTTTGTTTGTATAAAACCTTCAATTTAACGTAATCAAAATTATCCATTTTGCATTTCGTAAGGCTCTCTATCTCTTGTTTGGTCATAAATTCTTCCCTTCTCCATAAATCTGACAGGTAAACTATTCCTTGCTCTCCCAAACTGCTTATAGTATCTGCCTTTATTCCTAAATCATGAACCCATTTTGACTTTATTTTGGTACATGGTGTAAGATATTGGTCTATGCCCAATTTCTGCCCTACCGTTTTCCAATTTTCCCAGCAGTTTTTGTGACATAGTGAATTCTTAGCCCAGAAGCTGGCCTCTTCGGGTTTATCAAAGAGTAGATTGCTATAGTCGTTGACTTCTCCATCTTATGTTCCTATCCTATTCCACTGATCCATGACTCTGTTTCTTAGCCAGTACCAGGTAGTTTTGATGACTGCTGCTCTATAGTACAGTTTAATATCTGGTATGGCTAGGCCACCTTCTCTAGCATTTCTTCTGATAAAGGCCTCATTTCTAAAATATACAGGGAACTGAGCCAAATATATAGGAATACAAGCCATTCCCCAATTGAGAAATGGTCAAAGGATATGAACAGGCAGTTTTCGGAGGATGAAATTAAAGATATCTATAGGCATATGAAAAATGCTTGAAATCACTACTGATTAGAGAAATGCAAATCAAAACGACTCTTAGGTACCACATCTTTCCTGTCAGATTGGCTAAAATGACAAAATAGGAAAATGATAAATGCTGGAGAGGATGTGGGAAAATTGGAACATTCTTACATTGCTGGTGGAGTTGTGAACTGATGTAGCCATTCTGGAGAGCAATTTGGAACTATGCCCAAAGGGCTATAAAAATGTTCATACCCTTTGACCCAGCAATACCATTTCTAGGGTTGTATCCCAAAGAGATCACACAAGTGGGAAAAGGACCCATATGTGCAAAAATATTTATAGCAGCTCTTTTTGTAGTAGCAAAGAATTGGAAATCAAAGGGATGCCCATCAATTGGGGAATGGCTGAACAAGCTGTGGTATATGAAGGTAATGGTATACTATTGTGCTATAAGAAATGGGTATGATATGGACTTCATAACAACCTGGACGCAACATAATGCTGAGTGAGCAGAGCAGAGCCAGGAGAACATTATCTACAACAGATATATGGATTCTGTGAGGACTAACCCTGACAGACTTTGCTCTTCTCAGCAACACAAAGTGCAAAGACAACTCCAAAGGACTCACAATGGAGAGTGCTATCTACATCCAGAGAAAGAACTATGGAGTCTAAATGCAGATTGAGGCACACTTTATGCTCGTCATTTTTTTCCCCTTTTTTCTCTCTCTCTTTTTTTTTTTTTTTTTTTTTTAGTTTTTGGTTTTGTTTCTTCTTTCTCATGATTCATTCCATTGGTCATAATTCTTCACCACAACTTGACTAGTGTGTAAATTAATTCAATGCGAAGTTATACGTGGAAGATATATGGGATTCCATGCTGTCTTGGGGAGAGAGTGGGGGAGGGAGGGAAGAAAATCTGGAACTCAAAATTATGTAGAACTGAGTGTTGTAAACTAAAAATAAAAAAAAAATTACAAAAAAGAATCTAGCAGATAACAAAATAGAGTGGAGAATTAACATAGTTGGGGCAATTTGAATGTACTCTGACCTGGATTATTTGAAATTGTAAAACGGAACATTTCTAGTTAACACAAGAGTATTGTGAATTATTTAGAAAACGGATTTCTATTTCCACTCTGCAATTTTGGTTTGTTAATGGAGATCTGGTAATGAATACTTTTTGTTTTATTTAATTTTACTTCTCGGAATGTTTTACTGATGCTTTTTAAAAGCGCTCGGGTAATTTTCCAATGATCCCCTCTATCCCCATCCTCTAACCCTACCTAGTAACAAAGAAATAAATAATAAATCAAACACATTGGCCCACTGATCATGTCTGACAATGAATGTCTCATTCCCAAATTACCACCTGTAGTTACCTCTTGATAAACTAAGGCAGTTTGGCACTGTGTAACTTGCCTGTGGTCACACAACTAGTAAGTGTCTGAGGCTGTATTTGAATTAAGGTCTTCTTGACTCCATTATTTCATTGATGAGTCCTAGGGAGTTTGCCTGAGGCTCAGAAGGTTAAGTGACTTGACCAGGGTTCCCGGAGTTAATTAGTGTCAGAGACAAGATTTGAATCTGGATCTTCTTAAGGCCAAGTCCAACACTATCCACTAGGTTGGACTGTTTCAATAACTCTACATAACAAAAACAATACTTGTCAGAGTAATCCGACTCATAAAAATTAAGTAATGAAATCACACTTTGCCAGGAGGATGTTTTGTGCTGATGAAGGAATAAAACATTTTTAAATGAGACAATAAAGTAATCAGACAAAATTTCTTGAGGCGTTTGGAATCTCGATGACTTCTCTGAAGTCACATTGTGTGTGATCACCGCAGTCATCAGTGAAACTAAGAGAAAGGAAATAGAATGGGGAATCAGGAGCCCTAGGTTCTATCACTAAGGAGCTGAATTAACTTCTCCGCCCCTTAGTTTTCCAGGCTGTCAAAAGAGGATAATAATGCCTGCTTTCTTTGCCTCCCATCGGTGTTGTGAAGGTCTACTAAGATCATGCATATGAAAATGTCATCTATCCGTTATCTTCCTCAGCTTCCACACTCGTTTTAATTCCTCTGCTGGCCACATACGCACTTATCTTCCCTGCACATGTTCTTGGGATGTTTCTGTTCAGTGGAACGGCCTTATCAAAAACTTGCAGTTTTATTAGGTTTTTATCAAAAAGCTGAATATTTGTCCTGTGGGCCCGAATTTGTGATCAGTTACGGCTCTGTTCCAAGTAAATTTCTAGCACATTTTAAAGCCGTTTTAAAAAGAACCATTCAGTGTTGATTCATTCTCAGTATTACCTCTAAGTTATGGCCAACAGTTGGTGCCTAATCTTTCTAGGCATGGTTATTCCACTGTGCCTAATCCAAGGCTGCCAAACTGGCAGATCCTTTAACAACTTAAGGGATGGGCCTTAGCTGTGGCAGATCTAGCTACCTCTAGAGAAGTTTTAGGACTTATTAGGAAATTTTTAATCTCAGGTGTAGTGTATTACAGTGTCCTTGGCTAATGCACATGGAGTTATCATGTGTTAACATCTGGCAAATAAAAATTGAGTAGGAATGCAATTATAGTGCATATTGTTATGAATGTGTATAATAGGAAATCCTTACAAAGAAGAGGCCTGTGCTGGCCATGCAGGGCTCAGAAATGAGAGAGAGATGTTCTCATCTTCCCATTGGAGTGCTCAAGCCTCTGGCCTGGGAGGCAGAAGACCTCAGCTGGAATCCTGGTTCTGTAACTAACTGGCTGCACGACCTCAGGAAACACGTTTCACTTTTCTAAGCTTCAGTTTTCTGTTCTATAAAAGAAGAGGGTTGGACTGGATGATCTTTAAGGAGCCTTCCAGGTATAAGGGTCAACAAAGATGAGCTTCCCTTCATGGTTCTCTGAATACCCGCTGTGCTGGTGCTGCTCCTTTCAGAGGAGTTCCCAAATCCCTTCTGGGAAAACAGCCTGTTGGCCACTCTCAAGAAGAACAGAACAGTGCAGGAAGATTTCTGAAACCCAAAATACTACCGTGGTTCTGTATGCTCCCTGACACATAGGAAAACATTTTCTTTTAATCTGCCCCATCCCTCTTTCTCAATGATCTAAGGGCACAAAGTTCCTAGAAAGTCTTGTCATCCCTATATAAGGGATTCCAAAATTTTCCAAAAAAAATGCACCCATCCTATATAATGACAAATATTCAGACATTTAAGTATTGTTTAGATACCCTCCCCTCCTTACATTGTGAAATCCAAGAGGGCAGGAACTATTTTTGCTTTTTGAGAAGACAAAGACGTTGAGATGAGATATGAAAGACTGTGGCGTGCGAGCAATAGTTTGGCTGGAACACAAATTATAGAAGGAAAATCATGTATTGATAAGACTGGAAAAAGTTAGATTGGTGCCCAATTTTGAAAGACTTTAAATGTCAAAGAGCAAAGTTTGTATTTGACCCTACAGGTAATGGGGGGGCCACTGGAGGAGTGACCTGGTCAGATCTGCACTTTAGGAGTATTGTTTTGACAGCTGTATGAAACATAGATTAGATGAGGGGAGAGACAAGATACGGAGATCAGTTTGTCTTTAGAGTACCTAATTTCAAATTCCTATACCCCTTAACCCATTTTTATGGGCCCTTTTCTCTAACATCCTCCTCTCTGATCCTTAAGGAACCCAATTTCCTTATTTGATCAAGTCTGATATAGAAAAAAAAATTAAAATATGTCATTGATATCTTTCATTTAAAGTGAATCTCATGATTTCATTGTATTAGGTTCTACCAACCCAGGTTACAATAATCCTTCAGTCCCTCAATACCTGAGTGGGCAGCTAGGCGGCACAGTTGATAGATTATTGGGCTTAGAGTCAGAAAGACTCATCTTCCTGAGTTCAAATCTGGTGTCAGACATTTACTACCTGTATGACCCTGGGCAAGTGACTTCACCCTCTTTGCCTCAATTTCCTCATCTGCAAAATGAACTGGAGAAGGAGATGGCAAACCTCTGCAGTATCTTTGCCTAGAAAACTGCAAATGAGGTCATGTCTAAGAATGGGACACGACTGAAAAAGACTGAAGAACACCTCAATACTCTATCTTTATAAATTGCTGCAATTAACTTTCTGTTAAGCTTTATGAATGAATAAATGAATGAAAAATTAAGTGTTTACTCTAGGCGATATACTTTGTAAGTGCTGGGAATACAAATAGGAAAATATAAATAATATAAATGTAATATATACATACAAATATATATATAATACAAATAATAAAAAGAAAGCTAGGATTGTTTCAGCTCTCAAAGAGCTTACATTTTAATGGGGGGAGATAATACATATGGAAAGTGTCAGCTGTAAGTCCAATGGGAAAGTTGCGTAGTCCACAGGGTGCCTTGGCAAAGCAGATGGTAACACCTCTTCTCTAATGTCATTTCTACTGATAAAATCATCATCAGCTTTTTTTTTCTGTTGAACCTTTTGACAGGGCCAAAGACTTTGGGACCAGAACTTTCTTTTCTAGGCTTTCAGTTGCTATAGATGTAGCATCTGCAGAAGTTGCCAGGTTGCATTGCCACAATCCTGGATCTTTTCCCAAGATGGCAGCTAAAGGCACTGGGTTGGAAGCATTGTTATTCCCAAGACTCTTGGATTCAGGGAGCTGGGCTGTCTCTATCAGGGTCTGGGAAGGGATGGTAGTCAAGTTCCTGGTGGTTTGATTTGCCTGGCACATTCTGCCTCCTGTCTCTCCTTTGGGGTGTCCTGTTGCTTCTACTAGGCTGCCTTGCCTGCCTTGTAGGCTGCAATTGGTGAGGATGACTAGCCCTTTCTCCAGGATTTACTTCCCTGAATGATGACTGAGAGGGCTGGGCTGAAAGCAGGACCAGCAGTCCAGGGAATCTTGCCACTGAGCTCCTCTGAACCTCCTCAGATACTGACCAGCTGTGTGACTCAAGACAAATCACCTCACCTCTCTTAGGCCTCATTTTCCTCATCTGTAAAATAAGAGATTTGTGCTAAATGACCTCTGAGGTCCATTTTAATTCCAAATCTGTGGTCATAGGATTCTCTGCTCTTCTGAGCCTAGCTGGTCTGGTTCTTGAATAACAAACACAATTATTCATCTGTCTTTGTTTATGTGTCTTTGTCTCTCTCTCTGGAAGTGACCAAGATAAAAATAGAACTACTGACAAGGGTACAGCAACCACAGCATTAGAAGCCAAGACCCCCAGGGGCTGGTCTTGGATGACAGATACACCATCCATTCATCTGTCTCTCTCTGTCTCTTTCTTTCTGGAAGTGACCAAGATGAAAACAGAATTATTGACAAGTGGGGAGGGTGTGGGAGATATAGGATTAGAAGCCAAGACCTCCTAGGGGCTAGTATTTGGATGTCAGATATACAATCCATCACCCCTGCCTATGCTCCAGTTCATTAGAACCCACTGAACTTGACATCTATTGGCCTAGCTTTTGAGGACTGAAGCTCACCACAGAATGATGAAGGATGGGAGGAGAACTTTAGAGAATTCCAGATACTTTTCCCATTGTCTTTTAAACCAAATTTCTAATTGTGGAATGAAAGCTTTGTTTTATGTTTAGGGATTTTCAAGCATCAATGAATTGGTTGGAGAGATATTTTAGGGGGAAGGGACCCTTCTTGGCACCTCGCCAATCCTATTTGGGAAAGACCAGTCCTACACAAGGGAATTGGTGGTGCCTGGAATAGCTCCTTCATCTGATTCGTCCTCTTTGAGTCAGGAATTATGGGATCATAGATTTATAGCTCAGAGGGATCTTAGAAGCCATTGAGTATACCCTTTTCATTTTCCTATGAGGAAACTGAGGCATAGAGAGGTTAAGTTCAAATCTAGCATCCTTTCCACAGCACCACACTGTCCCTCTAATTCAAGTTGATCCTCATGTATATTCCTTCCTTGGATTTCCCTCCTAGGAATTGAGATTTGGTGACTTGGCTGGTCTTGCTAAAATAATACCAGAGCTCTCCCTAGCCCCCTGAACCCCAAAGAGAAGAATCCAATAAGGAAGAGCACCCTGACTCTGATTCTCGACTGGGGGAGAGAGAGCTGTTGCTATACAGGGGACAACTTGGCAATGAGGCTACAGGTCCTACATCCCTCAGTCTTGATCTAGGAGGACTCTGGGCATTAGTTATCTTACCCGAAGGCAAGGGGAAGGACTAGGCCATCTCTCCAGGTTCTCTTTGCTTTTCTGAAAATTAGACCAGCTACATATACAGTATTTAAGGCGTGGTGTTTCCTAACATGAAATGAGAAAGGAGGCAGTGGAACCATGGACACTAAGGCAGAGCCAAACTGTTTGCTCCTTTGACAGGGTGGGACATGACCCTGCAGAAAAGGCTTTTCTTGATGTTACCCAAACTGGAAGTACCCTATCTGAACTGTCCCAGGATGGAGCCCATCCCTATCTGTATCCTCTCCCTTCTGCTCCCTTCCCCCATTCTATCCTCACTCCCATTTATTTCCCTTTCCCTCCTCCATGGGATTGGGTTTCCTTTCCAGGGCCACAGCAGCCAATTGGGAAAGTAAACAAAAATAAAAGTCCTAGAAAATCAGCCTTGCTGAAGAGTTTGCTGATCTTCAGGGAGAACCAGGCAGGAAATGTGGCCATTAGGTTCTTACTGACATCCCAGATAATGTAAATTCCCTGTTTCCTTTACAGCTGGTGTAGGACTTGGCCTCTTTGACACAATGAGGGAAGATTCAGTTTCCCATTTATTTAGCTGTTGGACACCTCTATGGTGTCTTGGCTTCTAATGATCTATCTCCCACCCCTTCCCTCCCTCCCCCCCGCCGACTATGGTTCTGTTTTCTTTTTTTCATCTTGGTCACTTCCAAAGAGAGAAAGAGACAGAGAGAGACACACAGGGAAACAGGGAGACACAGAAACAGACAGAGACAGAGAGATACAGGCAGATAGAGAGAGACACAAGGAGAGAAAGAGAGACAGAAACAAAGATACAGAGAAATAGGGAGACACAGAGACACAGAAAGAGATAGAGACAGAGAGATAGAGGCAGATAGAGATAGACATGGGGTGGGGGAGAGAGATAGAGAAACACAGAGAGAGAGATAGACAGAGAGAGAGAAAGAGACAGAGAGACAGAGAGATAGACAGAGAGAGAGAAAGAGACAGAGAGACAGAGACAGGGAGACACAAAAACAGAGCAAAACAGAGAGATAGAAGAAGAGATAGAGATAGAGACAGTGAGACAGACAGAGACAATGAGAGACAGAGATAATGAGACAGCAAAAGAATAGGAGTGAGATTGTGAAAGACAGAAAGAGAGAGAGGAGAAAAAGGAGAAAGAAAGAGATTGAATAGAGAGGAAGAGTGTGAGGGAGAAAGATAGAAGAGAAAAGGGAGAAAGAGAGAGAAGAGAAAGGAGAGAGAGATAGGAGAGGAAGAGGGTGAGAGAGAAAGGAAAGAAAGAGAGATAGAAGAGAGAAGAGAAAGGAGAGAGAGAGAGAGAGAGAGAGAGAGAGAGAGAGAGAGAGAGAGAGGGAGGGAGAGAGAGAGAGAGAGAGAATGCACAAAGTATGGTCTTCTAATTTTTTTTCGTCACTACTAAACCTGCCTAGATCATCCTGCATGCGCAGAGGCTTTTTTCTGAAGCAGAAGGGAATGTGATTCTGGACGTCAACTCTCATCTGACATATTGTTGTTATTCTTTCCAGTAAAAACATTTCTCCAAAAGAGAACAACTGGTGGTAACTGAATATGTTTGCAGAGAAGAAGCGATTAATATGCAGTATGTAAAAACCATGTGAAAGTTGAGCCTCCTCTGGATGCAGGCCCAGGCTAGTTCTTGCAGTCAGAATCGTCCATGTCTTAGGTGCTCTCATCGGTCAGTGGAGACAAGCTCAGCTCATCTCTGTTTAGCCAACTGGAAGTCTTGTGGGTTGTCATTGCAGTCTATCAGCTGGGCTTTAATGGCTGTTTAAAAAAAAAATTAAATAAATAAAAGAAGTATTGGCCTCAATTTAAGTATGTCTATGAAAAAAATGTCCTCAGGGGCCTCTTTCTATGCGGTAACAGGATAAAGTCAGGATCCAGAGTTAGACAGGACCACAGAGGTAAACTAGTCCAGCACCATCATTGGGTAAACAAGGAAACTGAGACCTGCAGAGATTAACCTTTTCGCTGAAGGTGGGTGATTTCATAAGTCTCAGAGTCAGTATGGGACCCAGGCCCCCTTTCTGCAACAACAACCATACCAAGGTCAGCTGTACCATGAAACAGACTTCCCTATGTGGAGGACAGTGATAAATATTTCCTGTCAGAGGGGAGGCAGCTATCTTGTTTGGGATAGCATGATCCCAGTACTGTCCCATACTCTAATATCATAGAAATAAGAGATAATAATAATACCTAGCATTTATAAAAAATACTTTTTAGGTTTGTAGAGCACTGGACATATGTGATCTCATTGGATCTTCACAAACTCATAGGGGAGGTGCAGTTCTTATCCTCATTTTCTAGGTAAGGAAACTGAGGCTGACAGGGGCTGAGTAACTTGCAAGGCCCCCATAGATGGTAAGTGCCTGAGGAAGGATTTAAATGCAGGTCTTCCTGACTCCAAGGCCAATGCTCTTACCTGCTGTACCACCTACCTTTGCACTTTCCTAAGCTTGAAGCTTCACTGCAATCTTTTCTCAGACCTTCCTTAGGGCCACTACTGAGAGACCATTGACCTAAAAATATGCACAGATGACAGATACACAGTCCATCAATCTGTTTTTCTAAGTTCCCTGGATAGTGAGCATTGTTCTCAAATGCATCTTCACGAGTTCCACATATTCAGAATCACTTTAAAAGTTTGGAGGGGTACATCTTGCCTAGTATTTACTCAAGAACAATTCCATGTTATTTATTGACATTGATATTTTGATTTACTTTGAGTCTTTCTTTATTGGGTGCCTCAATAAATCAGAACTAGAAATGTTGACACTATGGAATTTGACACAATGATCTAATATTGGTCTTATGGCTCCCCTCATAAACCAAGGCTAAAATATTATTTCTGTGTATGCTTAGAAACTTGCTTTAATTCTTTTCTTTCTGAAGTCACACAGCCTTTCTCAAAGATCACGTTGTACCTGTCCTTTGCTCCGGGAACTTTGTGAGGGCCTACAGCCAAAAACAATAGAATTCTAATGTAGAGGGCTCTGGTAGCTCCTTCCAACTCTATGACTCTATACCCCCTGAGAACCCATTAAGGGAATTGACCATCCAGTTGTTGGAGTGGCTGATTGTGTAGATGATGGGAACAGTAAGGCTGACATATGATGTGGCTTAGCTGCATGCAGTGAGTTTTCTAAATGTTGTATGGGACCTATGAGATTTATTTTCTGTCCCATTCGTTGGGCATTTGCCCTGTCCTGTCTTGTATTTGTAACTATTTTCTTATCTCCCTAGTTAAATAAAGTATGAGTTCTGGGGACTATATAAGGTTCTTACCCTGATCCTATGATTCTATGCCTTCTACTCCCATAGTGACTAAGTCAGTGTCCAACTTGTTTATTTTATGGATGAGAAAGCTGAGGGAGACCCAGAGAGACTGAGTGGATTATTAGAGGTCACACAGGTGGTTGGTGATAAAACCCGAAACCTAGTTCAACTCCTCTTTTTAAATGTGAGATATCAGAGAAGGAGTGTGGTCACACCGGTTAAGTGACGGAAAGGGAACTCTGGTTCTCCTAAGCCTTGCTGACAAGCATTCAGATTGTTTAGTATTTTTTTCTCATTTTGCTTGTCTTTAGGTACAATGGCTAATGAAGAAAAAAAGGCTAAGTAGAGGGCAATGGGCAATGAAAGAGCCCCAGTAATCCACAGAATAAACAATTTACCCTTGGATAATCCAGTGGTGCCAAAGCAACAAACAGAACCTTTTAAGATTTCATATGAGATGCCTGTTTTGAGATAGATTTAGTTTTTACATCAATAACACCTTCATAGGGTTTTAGTGCTGAAAGTCACCTTAGAAATAATCATGATCTAGTTATCTCCATTTATGGATGAGGAAACTAATTTAAAACTATTTCTTGGCAAATTCCTCCATTTTTTCTAGTCTTTCCCTCTGGGACAAAGCAGAGTAGATCAAAATTTTCTTCCACATGAAGGTCCTTCACAGTCATGAAGACTGCAATGATGCCCTCCCTGAATCTTCTTTTCTCCGGGCTAAATATCTCCATCTCATTCAACTCACCCCCCTATGCATAGTCAGCACTTCTTTCACCATTCTATTTCACATGAGCTCATAAATGTGGTCACCAGAAATGAGCCCGGTGATTTAGATGTGTTCTGATTAGGACAGAACACAAGGATACTATTACCTTGCTTGTTTTGCGCACAATGCCCCACTTAAGAGAGCTCAGGATAGCTCTAAACCCTTTTTGGAAGCCATATTGCCCAGCTTTGCCATATTGAGCTTGTAGTTCATTAAAGCTCCCAGATCTTTTACCTAGGAACTATTGCCTAGCCATGACTTCCTCACCTCGTATTTGTAAAGAAGACTTTTTCAACCTAAGAATAAGACTTATCCCTATTAAAATTTTTCTTAGAAGAATTAAGTCCATTGTTCTAGCCTCCCAAAATCATTTTGGATCCTGACTTTGTAATCAATAAGCTAGTTTTTCCTTCCAGTTTTGGGTCATCTTCAAATTTGTTAAGCTTGCCTTTTATAATTTCATCTAAGTCATTGGTGCAAATGGCACATAATATGAATTCAAGTAGAGAGCCCTGAATTTCTTCCCTGGAAAGTTCCTTCTGAGTCGATTTCAAGCCATTGATGACTACTCTTGGGTTTGGTCAATATACCTAATTCTGAATCCACCTAGCTGAATGATTATCTAGCTTATATATCTCTATGTTGCCCATAAGAGTAACATGAAAGATTTCATCAAATTTTTTTGAAGTCCAGTTGTTGTGTATCTGCAGAATCTCCTTGATCAACTAATCTGGTTACTGTCAAAAAAGGAAATGAGGTTTATCTGGCATGAACTACTCTTGATAAAGCCACATTCACTCTGAGTGGCCACTCTTTTCCCTTTCCAAACACTTTAAAAATAATATGTACTAGAATTTTCGCCAGGAATTGAAGTCAAGTTCATTGGCCTACATTCACATATTCCAACATTTTCCCTTTTGAGGAGAAAACTGAGATATTTGTCCTTCTCCAGTTATGCAGCCTTTCCTTCTAGACTGTACATGACTCTTTTTTTGAAAGAATGAATCAACGAATGATTTTCTATCCTTTAGAACACAGTTTTGATGGGATCTATTTTCATAAAATCATATAACTATGGGGTAGCTTGAGCTAAACCCCCAAGAATTCCCCCTTTATCATACCTCAGTCATCCACTGTCCCAGTCTCATAAGTAACAAATCTACTTTAACAAGCCCCTGGAAGTTAAGATTAGCTGGTCTCTATCAGAAATCCCTTCAAATGTCTAACACTAGCTTATGCATATAATAGGGGTTTGGCACATGTTCGTAATACCTCTGATATTATTCAACACATGAAAGACCCTAGGGACTCTGGTTTTGATATAGCTGTGGTGATATATTATGGAAATATCTTAGAGAGACTCAACAAAAGCTGGAAGGGCTCTTTATTGGCTGGGTAGTAGGAAGTTGGGGTACTTTCAAAAAGCACAACTAACTCCAACCTTAGACATTTTCTCTTCTGCTCCTCATTCTTGGTCAATCTTTTTGACTCTTTTGTTGACTGTTGTCTGATGGGAGGCAATGCTGAAAGAGGAGAAACCTTGGGATTTCTTCTCACTGAGGGTGATATGGAACCTGAGAATATATGCTTTGGTTCTTTGCTAGTCTGGGTATTTGTTCTTTTATTTTAGGCTAAAGTATTGGAAATTGTGATTTTGTGAGGTTTGAAAGATTGGAAGAGGGAACCATCTGAATTTAGGTGTCTATGACTTTAGGAGACTTTGTTCATACCTATTAAGCAGTCAGATATGCACTATGATAAGCAAGGAGTGACCTTCAGGAGTGACCTTTGGGATCCAGCCCAGCAGTAGTGGAGAAAAGGACTCATCTTACATCGCTGCCAAATTTGGACATGAAATTGGAAGGACAAATGCTAGGTAGAGACTGAGTGAAGAATGAGCTCACTCTCTCCAGTCTAAATTTTAATGGGGAAGAGTGAGTGCCCAAGGTCCTGGGGGAAATGTTTGTACTTTCTTTATTGCTATATCTTTGAATTGGATATCCCTTTCTAAAAGCTAACTGATATTAAGTTGTTAAACGGAAGTGTTCTCTAGTCACCGGCATCCAGTGGGGGCTTGATCTGATGATAAGATATTACCCAAACCCCTTGGGGTACCCCAAAGACCCTGAGGGGGGAGATGTAGCATGCCTAGCTTTATGATAGCATACCCATAGTATACTGACTGCACTTGTATCACATATTACAATTAGTAGAAACGGGAACCCAAAGCCACATAGGTAGTCAGCATGAGAGTCAGGATTTGAACCCAGAAATCTCCTGTGCCAGACCTGCCCCTCCATGTTCTTCCTGCTGCACTTAAATTGTCAATTTCCGTTTTATAGTCTAATATTGCCCTTCTTAGAGATGGAACCAAATACTTTCAAAGCATGACAGGCCTCTTAGCTGTGTGTCCACATGGCCACAAATCCTGAAACCTTCCATTAC
Organism: Trichosurus vulpecula; assembly: GCF_011100635.1. NCBI lineage: Eukaryota > Metazoa > Chordata > Mammalia > Diprotodontia > Phalangeridae > Trichosurus > Trichosurus vulpecula. The sequence continues at coordinate 69,657,726 of NC_050577.1, read as the reverse complement.
AGTCTGTGGGCTGAGGAATCTCAAAGGCAGTTTTGAAATGGTGCTATGTTTTCTAGAGCTCAGTTGCTAATGGCTGTAAACAGATCCAATATTTGTCAGAACAAACGTCCAGCCTCCTCCATGGAGGGTTAAGTTGAGTTGGCTTGAGTTGGCTTTTAAATTATCCAGATTCCATTTGACCTGAGTCAATAGTTTCAGTGACATGTAGCTTTGCGGGGGAGGAGGGGGTGGTTCACAAGGATTTTGGCATATCCTCACTTTGATAGTCCTCATAAAGGAAGAGAGCTAGTTCTTGGTACTCTATAGTAGAAAAACGCATTGAAGACTATCCTTGAAAGGGCTCAAAGAGAAAAATGCTCCAACATCTTAGGTGAACTCTTCCTTTAAGAATTAGAACATTGTAAATGGTAAGCAGAGAAAGCGAGAAGGAAGCACAATACTTCGGTGAGAGAGTAGGTCAATGACATTGAACAGATAGCATTTCAAGTTCTAATGAAATAATTGCTAATGTCAGAGCGAAGTGTGCTGCTCTATGTCATAGTGGCATCTTAAGAAAAAGAAATATTTGCAAATATTTATTTTCCAATTTGAATCCTTCTCATAAATCCAGTATTTTTTCGCTAAGGTACACAAGGGAATACAATGAAAGCAAGATGATGTTCAGTCTAGATCTGTCACAAAAAGGAAAAGATCGAGGCTGGACCAGTGACAACAACATGGTGTACATCCATTGCCTCCTCCTGCTCCAGGGGAGTTCAGAGGGCTGAACAAAACTCTTCTCTCAAGGCTGCTTCATCTGTCATAAAGAGGCAGGCCATGTGGTCCAGGCTATATGTGTTGCTTTACAGATGTGCAACAGCTGCTGAAAGTACAGAAGACATGAATCAAAGGAGAATAGTTAGCCCATGCATGCTAATTTAAAAGAGGATTTCTGTATTAAAATAATAAAAGCAGAGGTTAAGGCACCTGGCATTTGACAAGATAGTGGAGAGCCAGCATATCAAATCACTGGAATTTATTTGTCTGAGGGATCTTGATTTTCCAATTCATTTGACAGGTGCTACCTCAAGTGGCACCAAATCTGCTTATACCTTGGTAAAGGAGGAGATGGCAAAGCAGGATATGGCTGCCCTCAATTAAATCAAGTCAGCAGCTCCCCAGAAAACTCTCTTTCTGAGTCTTGAAAGAACTTGTACATATAATCATTGAATCATCGTGGATGATCTTTGAAAGATTTTGGAGAATTAAAAAAAGTACTCCAAAACAGGAAATGGACAGCTGACCTGATTTTTCAAAAAAGGGAAAGGAGGTAGATACTTCCAACTATAAGCTAGTGAGCATGCTTTACTAAAGAGCTGGTTTGTGCATAATTGTATAGGGAACCAGGAGGTATTTGGGGATTCATCAAGGCAAGTTGTTACATCCGAAGCTCTCAAACATGCCCCTAAGAGATGGAAATGGTTTCTCAGATAATCACACAGATGGACTATTCCTGAATTGCCTTATCACTTCAGAATTGCCCTCATGGTAAATTGGCTCCATACTCCAAGTATCAAGCACAAGGGAAACGTGGACTCATTGAGTTTGATCCCATAGATCACCCCCACTGAGACAGGAACAGTGAAGAATAGCCCACATAAAGTAAATTCCCTGGGAAACCCAGAGAATGGAACTATACCTTTTCTGAGACCTGGAGTCTTACATGAGTCTGATCCTTTCTCTGCTGATAGCCAATTTCTCAGAAGCAACCAAGAGTCAAGAGCAACCTTAATATCCACCAAGAGTGACCAGCTTCCTCATCCTGAAATGTCCCAACTGAACACCACATCAGCTCCACTCATTCCCCAGCTGTTGTGCTAACGCAATGCTAGAATAACCTTATTTCCATCTGGATAGGTTGACAATGTAGATGGAAAGCCATTGACAGAAAATACCTTGATTTCAGGAAGACTTTTGACAGTTTCTCAAAATGTTCTTGAGGACAAGATGGAAATCTATGGGCTGGATGATAATACAGCTTGGTGGATTCAGTCTAATGGTGAGACACATTGATTAATGGATAGAAGTCACTTTGAAAAGGGAAGTCTGGTGGAATATTCTTGGCTCTGGTCAATACTTCCATCGGTGACTTGGATAAAGCTATAGAAGACAGGCTTCTAAAATTTGTGGAAGCTGCAAAGCTGAAAGGAATGGCTGATAATATCAGAAGCCAAAAAATAAATGGAAAGCTATAATGTTGGGTTGAACCAATAAGATGGCTTTTAATAGGGATAAATGGAAAGTCCTGCATTTGTTTAAAGAAAAATCAAATTTGCTTCATGTGTAGAGGATAGGGGAGGTATGGCTGGTCATTACTCCATAGCCATCTTCTCCCCAATCAACCCTCTTGCCTGCTTTTAAATTCTGGAACCACAGTCAAATTAATTCTGTCATTGCTCCTGGGAAAGCATATGTCAATCTAGTTCCATTCACCATCCAAAACAAAATACCCACCTTTGAACACCTCTCCTCTCTATGTGTCATCTCTTTGAGGCCAGGGGTTGCTTCAATTTTGTATTTTTACCCTCAGGGTTTAATGTATGTTCATTCATTCATTCATTCTTGTGAATAGGATCTGGGAAATTTAGTTGATTTCATGACACAACATGTGATGTAATAGCAAAAAGAGCTAAATTGATCTTGGGCTGTACTAATGGAAATTGAGTGTCCAGAACCAGAGATGAGTTAGTCCTGCTGTTCTTTGCCTTTTCAGATCACATCTGGACTATTCCATTCAGTACTTTTTTAAAGGAATAACTTCTGCAATCTGGAGAGTGTCCAAAGGAGGATGAGCAGAATGGCAAGTGGCCCTAGCCCTTGCCCTAGCAGGACTAGAATAAGGAACTAGATATGTTTAGCTTGGAGAAGAGAAAATGTAGGGAATGCAGATAGGAGAGCTATCTTCAAGTATCTGAAGGGCCATCATGTAGAAGAGGAATTCTATTTGTTTTACTTGGCCCCAGAAAGCAGAATTAGCCATGATGGGCAAAGGCCACAGAGAAGCTGATTCTGGCTTGACATAAGGAATGGCTTTCTAACAAGCCAAGCTGCCCCAAAGTAGAATGCGATGCTTCTGGGTGTAGCCGGCTCATGGTCACTGGCAGTCTGGAAGCAGAGGGTGGGAGACTTCTTATTGAGAAGCATATAAAGGGGGTTTCTACACAGGTTTGGGTTTCAATGGTGTCTTTCAGACACCCTATCCAGCTCTGGGATTCTGTAATATTGACCAAGGGGAGGAAAGAGCTATTTATTGCACGAACTATTGCTTGTTATGTCATCAAATTTCTTGCATGATAACTCTTAGAGACATCCTGCTGATAGGCAGTTAGACCAATCAGAGCTAAGCTCTGATTTTTACTGGGCCCTCCCCAATTCCCCTGACATCACAAACTTTTCCCTAACCTCAACCAGTTGTCTCAAATACATGTGATTGTAGCTAAAGGGATTGCATCAGAATGTGAATGAATCATCCGAGTTCACTACCACTATGAAAACAATTAAAAGTGTGTATTATTTGCCTGTCACCAAACAAGCAAAAGGAAGTCATACCCTATCAGCCTCTGAGAGAGGAGATGTGGTGCAATGTGCTAAACGCTGGGCTGGAAATCCAGAAGACCTGAGTTCAAATGTGTTTCTATCATATTTTAGTTCTGTGATTATGAACAGCCTCTCCAAGTCTCAGTCTTCATATCTGTGAATTGGGCATAATAGTAACTACAGTACCTATTTTACTAGGCTCTTATGAGGCTCAAGAGAGATCGCATATGATGAATGCTCTGTAAATGTCAGCTGTGAATTCATCTATTATTATTAGCCATCTAATGGTAGGAACATAGTGATGTAGTAACTTATGATGAATTATGCTTCTCTGGGACAGCTATTGTTTGGAAGAATGATGGCAAGTTGGCCTGCTACCCGCTGGGAGTTTGCCCTTAAAACTGCACAAAGCATCAATCTTACGCATTTTTTAAAGGGCCTATTCACTTGAAAATAACTTCTTTGAAATTGTGATTCTCAAAGAAAAGAAAATCCCTGGATATTGAATGATATTGGTTTCCATGATCTTAATAGTATAGTAGTTTGGAATGTGGCTCAGGATTAACTGTAGGATCATAGGATTGCCAAATATTCTAGCTGAAAGGGATCTTATGACACAGGATGTCAGAGCTGCAAGGAAAGTTAGTTTCATCCTGGTCATTTTGTGGTTGTTCAGTCATTTTTCAGTCGTGTTCAACTCTTGGTGATCCCATTAGGTGTTTTCTTGGCAGAGATACTAAAGTGGTTTGCCATTTCCTTCTCCACCTCCTTTTACAGTTGAGGAAACTGAGGCAAACAGGGTGAAGTGACCTACCCAGGGTCATGCAGCTAGGAAGTGTTTAAGGCCAGATATGAACTCACAAAGATGAGTCTTCTTGACTTCATCAGGCCTGGCACTCTATCCACTGCGATACCCAGTTGCCCATGAAAGGGATACAAGGACAAAAAAATTTCCCTCAAAGAGTTTACCAGAAGAAACAAACTGACTAATAACAGCTCTGGTGTCTATAGCACAAAACAGTTAAACAAAATGTTTTCCTTCTGCTAACCTTGTGAGATAGGTATTATTGGTCCCATTTTGCAAAATGAAGTTCAGAGACTGTAAATGATGTAGGGTCACTGATGTAGTCAGTAGGGATCTTAGAGGCCATTTAATCCAATGCTTTCATTTTTACAAATGAGGAAATTAGCTTCCAAGAGATAAAGAAGTTGTCCAGGGTCACACAGATAATGCCAGCAGAGACCAAATTTGAACCTAGGTCTACCATTCTTCCCACTGTACTTGCCCCATGTCACACAGATGGTAGGAGAACAAACTCTGAGTTCCCTCTGTGTCTTCTGATTCCAAATCCAGGTGTCCTTCTCCTACAAGAGTATCATACCCCTTTTAACTCATACCTAATACTTTGGCAAGTCTTAGCAATTCCTCCTTCCCAACATATCTCACCTAACATCTCTTCTTCCATTTGTCTCCTCTTCGCTCTGAAAGCCACCACCCTGGTTTGGGGTTCTTATCACTTCTCTCCTGAATTAAAACAATAGCCTTCTAATCTGTCTCCCAACATTCAGCCTCTTCCTTCGCCAATCCATCCCCCACACAGCTGCCAAATTAATATTCTTAAAACATAAGTCAGATCACGTCATTTTATATTCAAGAAGCATGAGTGGCTCTTTATTACCTCTAGGACAAAATATAAGAAAACTCCTCTGTCTGGTATTTAAAGTCCTTTATAAACTGACTCCAATCTGTTTCCAGGCAAATTTCATTTTACTCTCCCCATGCAATCTATGTTCCTGCCAAACTGGCCTACTTTTGGCTCCCTATATACGGAATTCTCTCTCCTATTTCCATGTTGTTTCCCATGTCCAGAATAGTCTCTCTCCTCACCCTTGCTTCTTAGAATCCCTAACTTTAAAGCTCAGCTCAGGTGACACTGTTTACACTGTTCCTCAGTTGTTGCCTCTTGAAATTTGAGAAATGACTATTTGTTTACTTTGTATGCGTACCCATAGTGGAATGTAAGTAATTGGAGGGCAAGGATCATTTTGCTTTTGTCTCTGCATCCCCAGCTTCTGACCCAAGGCCTAACTCAGTAGACCTTTAGTAAATGTTTATTTAGTTGAATTTTATGCTTTGAATTAAAATTCAAAATAATTTGATATGGTTGTTTAAGATTCTGGTAACCTTGTGGTTCATTGTTCTTTCAATCCTCATCTGAAGAAACTAGAAGGCCACTTGTGGAGGTTGCTCTCAGTGGAATTCATGATTTCAGTAGAGTTGGTACTAGGTGATCTCTGGGCACTCTTCCAACTCTAAGACTCTATGATGTACCAGTAGAGATGGATGACTTCTCATGTTTCCCAGTAAAATCAAATTCTTCCTTTGGCAAACAGCAAACCTCCCTGCCAGGGAATTCACTATGGATGGGGGGTAGGGTAGGAGTAGTGGGGAGTTGGGATACTGTGCCAATTATAAAGCTGCATGTATTAAAAGCTTCAAAACTTCGGTTCTGCTCTCCCGATTAAATCCTCCAAATCAAAAAGAAACACACTAGGGAGGTGGAGGGATTAATGAACCCATGAATTGTATACATCTGTAGTACTTGGAGTCTACAAACAGTTGAAATGAAATGGGGTTCTACTTAAGCACTTCTTGTTACAGATCACAGCTTTAACAGCAAACCCTCGAAATGGTTAGTAGGAAACACAGCTTTTTGACAACTCCTTCTCTGCATCTCACATCTGACTTTTCTTCTGTTCACTTGTCTAATGCTCAGTTGGTTTCTAATCTAGGCTATAGTACAACCAGTTCACATCTGGTCCTGATGTCACAAGGATATTGACCCAGACTATATGGACTGGTTCTCTAGAACGTCTTTGATTCTACAACACAAAAGGGAAGTCTCTAGAACCAGGAACAAGTATCAACACTTGTACTGAGTTTCCCTAAGCAATGACCAAGAGAATCTTTATCGAGAAAGGAATAATGTCAATCCCTTGGAATAATTTATAATGAAAAAGAAATATTGTGTTACCATTAGGACCACAGTTTCTGGGTGGTTGGTTTTTGCTTTGGCAATCAGGACTCAAAGGGAGAACACTATGGATTTAATAGTTTCCAGATGTCCTCCTGGTCCCAGATGAAAACCTTGTCATCATTTACGGTTAATATTTTTGTCAGCGGTAGAGTTTTGTTATAATACCCCCATCTTAGTTGCAGTGACTATTAGTCATTAAAGAAACACCACATAAGAACTTAATCCTGGGGTCACTTGCAGTGTTCAATCTCAGCTCATTTAATTAATAACTGTTTAGTGGTGTGGCCTTCAGAGCTCTCTTATTTGTATAATAGATGTACATTGTGACTTTCTCTCTGATGAAAACCATCCATTGGAGTCATTTATAAAATGTTATGTCCTATAATAACAATGACTGACTTTATAGAAATCTCTTGATGGAATGAAAACAAGGCTGTTTGTGCCAATAACAGATGGCAGCCATCTTGGATGAAGGGCAAGAGCCAAAAAAGACATGTTTCACAAATCAAAAATGGCCTTTCACATTGCAGGATTTAGGTCAGATGCTTCACACCCTCCAGAGAACATTTAAACAAGTCCATCCAGAGAAGACCTCTTTGGAGAATCTGCTAAAAGGAAAATCTTGGTCATTGGTGCAATATAATTATAGCCATCTGTATTCCCTGAGAAGGGGACAAAAGTTGCAAAAGGCAGAGGTGGCTTTGGGATCCAGTTTAGCAGTTATGGCAGGCAGTTATGATGAGCATGACTGCAGCTCTGCTTCATTTTCCCCACTGGTGGAATAAGAAGACTTAGAGGTCTCTCTTGTAAAGGTCTCTTTTAGGAATGGCTATTTCTGTGCCTCTTTTGGTACCCCAATTAACGGCTATGAATTGTCCTGAGTGATTACAAATGGTTATCACCGCTGCTAATCTTGGAGCAGAGTTGAGAGAAGTAATCTCCTTGGGAAGAGAGCTTTAAATAGGCTATGGTTAGGTATTGATATGTAAATTTCTTGAACTACATAAATTGTTACCAAGTCATATCCAAGTTTAAACTGACATTTTTAAAAAGTGTCATAAAAATGCTCATATTCATTGGCAGAAGGGAAGGAATTTCTAAAGTTCACAAATGGGGGAATGTTTAAGTGGGTCTGTGGATAGAGACTGGAGTCAGGAAGACCTGAGTTCAAATGTGAAGTCAAATGCTTCCTAGCTGTGTGACTCTGGGCAAATCACTTAACCTCAGCCTGCCTCAGTTTCTTCAGCTGTAAAAATAGGGGTAATTATACCACTGACCCCCCCCCCAAGAGTTGTTGTGAGGATTGAATAAAGTAATATTTGTGAAGTGCTCAGCACAGTGCCCGGCACAGAGTATAAATAAATGCTATTATTGTTATTAACAACTGTAAATTATAGGGTAGGACTAAAGGTCCTTGTAGCCCTTGGTTACTAATTGATTTTGTGAATACAGGGAAATAATGGAATGTACCTGCGTTGTTATATTTCCATATGCATATATATGTGTATATGTATGTACATCTTTATGTACATACATGTATATACAATGTACACAGAGAGAATAAATCATTGATGCATCACCAGGTTTTGTCTTTGATACCATTCTGGGAAGTCCATGTAATAAAAGCTTGCATTGACATAATGCATAAACATTTATAAAGCACTTTACTCCCATTGCCTTATCTGAGCCCTGTGAGTCAGGTGCCAAGACTCTCACCATTTTACAGATCAGATAACTGAAGCTCAGAGAGATTAAATGATTTTTCCAAGGTCAGACAGTTAACAAGTGTTTGAGGTAAGATACATATTCGGGTCTTCCTGACTCCACGTCCAGCACTCCTATCTACTTATCCACCACTCAGCCTTCCAGTAGTAGAATTTATCCTGGAGTTGGAGTCAGGAGGGACCTGGGTTCAAATTTCACCCTTGCTGCTTGCTAGTTATAGGAACTTTACATCTCAGTTTCAGTATCTGTAAAATGGGAATGATAATGCCTACCTTACAAACATGGAAAGTGCTTTGTAAACCTTAAATCATTAAACAAATGAGAATTACTGTTGATAGTAGACTAAAAGGGTGAGTGTTTGCTCTTCCTGGTTTTCCTGCTCCCATACTGTGCTTTCTAGCTCTCCTTCCCTACTTCATCTCCTGCCACTTCTCTGTCCTTGGTCCTCCTTCTCTGCATTGATGTCCTTCACTCTTGGCTTCAACGATCACTTCTATGCCCATGACACCAAGAGCTACGGTTTCAATTATGACCTAGCCTCATCCATCCTTCATAAAACACCCATTTATTCCAAAAGCATTTATTAAGTAAGTGCCCATGATGTGTTAGGCTCAAAGTAATCTTCCTAATGCCCAAGTGCTCTAACCACGCCAATCTCTCGTTCAACAACTTCTCCATTGTCTGTAGCTGTAGTTTCCAAACTTTTTTGATCATGCATTCCTATCAGAAAATAATTTTTGAGCCCATGCTCCAAATAGGTATATTTACCTATTTATAAATCATATATAGGTACTACTGCACCAATAATTTTATATATATATATATACACACACAATACAATATATACATATACATACATGCATATACATACATATATACATACATATATATGTTAAAGCTTACACAAAAATGCTCTTCAGTCATGTTTGGTGCTTCATGACCCCATTTGGGATTTTCTTGGAAGAGATACTGGAGTGGTTTGCCTTTTCCTTCTCCAGCTCATTTTACAGATGAGGAACTGAGGCTAATACAGTTAAGTGACTTACCTAAGGTCACACAGCTAGTGTCTGAGGCCAGATTTGAACTCAGGATGATGAGTCTAACTCCAGGCCTAGTGCTCTAACCACTACCCTACCTAATTGACCTTAAACATCTGTTACACAAAAATAGACATTTTAAAAACAGGAAGGCTGGGGAAGGGGGAAGGAAATAAGCCTTTATATAGCTCCTACGATGTGCCAGGAGCTTTGATAAATACCAATTAACCTGTCTTGTCTTATTTTACACTACTCACCTTCATGTATCTCCTGTTCAGCTGACTGTTCAGCTACTCCATCAGTCAATCGAAAAGCATTGATTGTCTACTATAAGCTAGGCATTACCTCCCAATCTCATCCTGCATTAACTTTACACGTTGGTACTGGACATGGCCTATTTCTGGAAAGAACTTCCATATTGGTACCTTTTGAAATCCCTTCCGTCCTGGTCCAGCTCAGGTTCCCCTTTACTCATGAAGCCTTCCCTGACTTTTCTCAGCTAAAGGCGACTTCTCCCTCCTCGTATTACCCTATTGAAGTTTGTCAGGGGATCTCTTTCGCCCCATCACATCCTACCTTGCATAATTAATTCCTATTTGTGCTTAGGTCTGCTCCTCTGTTAGATTATAAGCTACTTAAGGTTAGGGGCTTGTATACCCAGAATCTAGCACAGTGATTTTCACATTGATTTGGGTACTTACACTAATGGTGCAGGTCTCAAACCATCTATGCTTTCTCATCCTACATAATTCTTGTTTATCATGAGGCAGCTGTGGGTGGTATCGAGTGCTGGGCTGGAGACAGGAAGACCTGAGTTGAAATGTAACCTATGATATTGCCTAGCTACGTGACCCTGGGCAAGTCACTTAACCCTGTTGTCCTCAGTTCTTCACCTGTAAAATAAGCCAGAGAAGGAAATGCAAAAGCACTCTAGTGTCTTTGCCAAGAAAAGACTTGGCTTCATTAAAATGGGGTCATGAAGACTTGGACAAAACTGAGATGATTCAACAACAACACATATCTTGAATAGATATCTTAGATCAGAGGTATCAAACACGCAAACCCTGGAGTTCAGTCTGAACCATTAAGATATAATTGAGAAATCTTTAACAAAATAAATACAAATATGATGGAACAGATTTTGATCTATGATTTTCTGAGCCAATATGCAGCCTACAGGGATCCTTATGTTTAGTTTCTATTTGAGTCTGACACAAGTGGCCTAGATGGACGATTGTCCCAGGTCCAAAATTGAGTAAGAAGAGTAGAGTGGACTGGATTGTATTCGGGAAATTAAACAGTGCTTTTAATGAGGCCAAGTTGCTCCCTGACATAAAATCGCATTTGTTTTTCTCTTTTTAAAACTAATTTTCTTCCAGTAATGCTATATGGCTGCCAATCCTCTAGCATCCCAATCCCTGAAGAATCAAAATGAGGGTGTGGTGGGCAGGAACTAAAAAGCACGGATGCTAAACGGAGCAAGTCAAGTCCCTTTTCCATGTAAAAGTCTTTCACATACTTGAACATAGCTATCTGGTCCCCTTCTATCAGTACTCAGATGGCACAATCTTGAGATCCTTTTTTGGACTCTTTTGGACTCTTTCCAATTTATCGACGTATTTCCTAAAATGTGGCACCAGAACATCCCCTGTACTTCAGATCTGGTCTCACCACAGCAGAACGCAGTGGGATTCTCACCTCTGTAGCCTGGCCACTGTGCCTCTCTTGATACTACCTAAGTTCCCACGAGATTTTTTGGCTGCCATATTAATTTGTCAGCCTACACTGAGCCTTCAGTCCACTGAAACCCCCTGATCTTTTTCTGACAAATTACTGTTTTACATTTCCCCTATATTACATCTATGAGGCTGAATTAAAAAACAAAAACAAAACCAACAAAACCCAAGTAAGATATTTTCCCCAGACTTCCATATATCATTCTTATCTAGTCAGGATTCAAGACACAATTAGGGCTTGCCAGCTCTGCATGAACCCCAGGATTTTCTCTCCTCTCACAGGTCCATTCCTCCTAATGCAGATGCTGTATTCACTCTTTCTTCTTGCTTTTAAGTTTTTTCAAAGCTCCTTGAACACACGCAGGGCCAAATTTCTACTACTGTCCTTCTAACAGCTACATTGACAATCCATCTTCACACTTCTGATGTGTTCTATTAATAAACTGGATCCGGGCAAGGAACCCCCAGTTAGGAAGTTCCTTCTACCAATGAAAAACAATTACTTCCCTGCAACACATAACTTCAAGGCAATGTTCTCAATCTGGGTCCATGAACTTGTTTTCAAAAATATTTTGATAACTATAATTCAACATAATTTGTTTCCTTGTTAATTCATTGTATTTTATTTTATCCATTTAAAAATATTCTGAGAAGGGTTCCATAGGCTTCATCAGATTATCAGAGGGATCCATGACACCCAAATGGTGAAGAAACCTTGCCTCAAAGAGGTGTTTTGGATACTAAAGGGTCAAGTGAGTTGTCCAGGGATACACAACAGATCTGTTTCAGAGGCAAGGCTAGAAACAAATTGCTTCCAAGTCTGGCTCTTTGGCCATGGGGCCATGCTGCCTCCTGACCTCTTAAATCGACCTGCCAAACTCTGGGTAGCTTGTATATATATAAGCTGGCATAACCTCTAAAGCACAGCTGTTCCACATTTCATCTCAATCATAGCCAGACGTTGTCATATAGCACTTCTTAGTGAGATGAGATCTGAAGAGATCATCTGTCCACCCCCTCCCCCTTCCATTAGGATCATTTAGATCAGACAAATGACAGCAATGGATAGGTTTATCAATTGACTGTTAAGGTGTGGAAGCAAAGCTCTGGAACTCAGAGGGGAAAGCAAAGCAGAAAGAAATGTATTTCTGCACTTTCCAAACCCTAACCACAGGGAGGTCTAGAAAGATCATTTTTTTTGTTTGATAAGGGAAATATTTTGGTGCAAGGTACCACAAAGTTTTCCATCATGCTTCCTTATCTAAGGAGTCACAAGGGATCTGTTAAATATTATCAAGGTTCCTGACACATTTTTTATTAAAGGGAACATTTGGTGGTCAAAAGATTAATCTTATAAAGATGGAAAACAATTCCATTGCTTAGTACTTAAGACTGGTAGACTGATTCGACAGATCTGGCTAGCCTCAAAAAGGCTTTTCTTTAATTAATAAGAGAGAAAAATTTAAGGAGATTTTCTGTAATTCTTTGGAACTTGGAGATGAGCTCTAGTTGGCTGATATTGTAATCTTGCTCTCTGGAGTAACTGGAAACATCTTTTTCATTTTCATGTTGGGTCTGTGCTATTTTTGGCTCAGGAGGAGCCTTTTGGATCCAAGGATCTCAGAGGGTTCTTCTGAGATTATATTATCTCAGAGTTAACAGACTGCTGCATAGTGTGTTACTATTCCCATTTTATAGAGACTTAAACTGAGTCCTAGAGGGGAGCCATTTTCCCATTTAACCCAAAAGCAAAGCTCTGATTCAGTGTCTACTCTCTCATTGACAACCATGGCATCTCATTCAGCAGAAAAGGGAAGTGAAGATCTTTTGTGCTGGAAGCAGGTTGAACCAGCTTAAGAAAACCAAACGTTAATTTTTTATTATTAGCATTTACACCTTAGAAATTGGCAAATGTCACCCATCAGGGCTTGATTTATTGTTTTGTTTGTCTAGACTTAAGCAAGTCATGGCAAAAATATTAATTGTTGTTCGATCGTGTCCAACTCTTCGTGACTTCATTCGGGGTTTTCTTGGCAAGGATATTGGAATGGTTTGCCATTTCTTTCTCCAGCTTATGGATGAAGAAACTGAGGCAATCAGGGTTAAGTGACTTACCTAGGGTCACATAGCTAATAAGTGTCTGAGGCCAGATTTGAACTCGGGAAGATGAGTCTTCCTGACTCCAGCCCCAGAATTTGCTACCCCATAAAAAATGTTAATACTGAAGATTAAACTTTAAAGAGTGTCACATGTACATTTTGTTCTCAGAGAGCTGGTGGTTAAACATTTTCTATGATACCCCTATAAGATTGACTCAGCTCTCCAGATCAGTACAGGATGGTATACTTCAATTTCAACTCCTGGAATGACTGTAGAATTATAGAATCATCACATTTTACAGCTAGAAGGCATACTCACTTGACAGATAAGGAGGGGTAAGCAATGTAATACAGTGAAAATAATATAATTTCATTTTTCAAAGGACTCTGGGTTAAATCACAATGCTGACACTACCTCTTTAGCAAGTTACTTAACTTCCTAGACCTCATTTGGGCTCAATGACCTTCCCAGTTCAAAAGCCATGATATGGACCAAAGGCCAAAGGCAAGGAAGTAAGATTTCAGGTCACACAGCAAATTTGGAGCAGAACCAGCAGAGAACTATGGGAAAAGTATGCTCTTCTCCTCCTTTTATTATGCCTTTCATGATCTTCTTTGAAATGTTTTCCCTGAAGAGAAAAAAAGTGATCCATAAAATTGAAGATATTGACTTAATTATCCCTTTAACTTAGTGCTGTAGAATCATTCCCTTACAGCCCCAAGAAGTGCTAATGATGATAATAGCATGCCTTTATATAGCAGTTCTGAGAGGTGGCATTCCACGTAGAGTGCTTTAGGTACGTCACCTAATCTTTTAAAACATCATTATAACACTCCTGTTATTATTTCTATTTTATAAATTACAAAACTGGTACTCTCTGACAGAGGTTGTGATTCGTACAGGGTCACATGGGTACTTAGTCTGGATTCACATTGAGGTCTTCTTGACTCTAAGTTTAGCAATCTACACACTGTACTAGTAGAGGTGACATAAAATGAGAGATGATTATGGAAAGGAGGAAAAAGAGAAAAAAGGAAGAAAGAAAGAAAGAAAGAAAGAAAGAAAGAAAGAAAGAAAGAAAGAAAGAAAGAAAGAAGGAAGGAAGGAAGGAAAGAAAGAGAAAGAGAAAGGAAGAAAGCAAGAAAGAGAAAGAAGGAAGAAAGAAAGAGAAGGAAGGAAGAAAAGAGAGAAAAAAGAGGGAAGGAAAGAAGAAAGGGAGGGAGGAAGGAGAGAAAGAAGGAAAGAAAGAAGAAAAGAAGTAAAGAAGGAAGGAAAGAAAGAAGAGAGAGGAAAAAGAAAGAAGAAAAGAAAGGAAAGAAGGAAAGAAGAAAGGAAAGAAGGAAAAGAAGGAAGGAGGAAGAAAGGAAAGAAAAAGAAAGGAAGAAAGAAGAGAAAGAACAAAGGAAAGAAGAAAGGCAGGAAAGAAGGAAGGAAGGAAGGAAGAAGGGAAAGAAGGAAGGAAAGAAGAAAAGGAAGGAAGGAAGGAAGGAAAGAACAAAGGAAAGAAGAAAAGAAAGAAAGTAGGAAGGAAGGAGGAAAGAAGCAAGGAAAGAAGGAACAAAGGAAGGAAGGAAGGAAGGAAGGAAGGAAGGAAGGAAGGAAGGAAGGAACGAAGGAAGGAAGGAAGGAAGTTATCTGGAAGTTAGGGTGGAATTGAGGAGGATGGAGTCTGAAGCATTTAAATTCGGCCTTCATGAGGAGGAACAGTCCATGCCTTTAATGACAATGTGTATATTCACCCTCAAACTTTAGCTTTGCCCTCAACTCTGGAACAGCCTCATTGACAGCTTCGTAACAACCTGACCTGATGGATCTAGGATCTCAGATGAACTCACAGCAGACCTGCAGTTTGGGAGCTCTCTTCTGCCAATAGTTTTTCCTTCTCTTCTCTTCTGATCCCCTCCCCCACCTCTTCTCCAGCTTATGTGAGGAGTTGGTGTCTATTCTATTTTCTCTGGAAAGGATGAGACATTTTCCTAATAGTGTTTCCCTGATCCCTCTTTTAGCTTGTCATCCTTTGGGTAGAAGAGACAGAAAGTCACACTAAAGATACCATTTGGGGGCAGGGGAGGGGGTAGGAGATAATTTCCAAACGAATAAACTATTTTGGTTTGAGTTTGGCGTTAGTAAAGCTGAATTCTGGAAACTTTTCTTCTTTTTTTAGGGTTGGGGAGTAAATAGGAAGGAGCATTGATCTCTGAGTCCAGGCAGGAATTGGTACTAATGGGGCCCTGAAAATAGGAATGAGACACATACAGATATAAATAACTGTGGTAGAGGAATTTCCAGCTGGGGGAATTCCCTCAGTTTGCTTAGGGTCCTGGCCAGTCAACCAGCAAGCATTGATTCAAGTGTGCTGCGTACTTGTATTCCTGAATTTTAGTCACTGTTTGCTTTCTCTTTTCTCCTAAGAAGCATGAATTCCGTAATTTCTGTTTTTCCCTGGTGTTTGGTAGCCCTTAACCCGCTTGATCTGACTGCATGATTTTGTAGTTTATTGATAACAGAAGGAGAAAGACCTGCCAATCAGTATCACAAGCAAAGATAAGGCTGTCACCAGCCAGGCCATCATGGAATTCAGCAGACCATGATAATTAGTTTCCTAATGGCCCTTGGCAGTCCTGCCAAGGACAACAAGCAACTACATTCTCACAGTAGGTGCTGATAAAGTCCTTTTTTCTGGAGGAGAAGTTGCTTCTTCCCCAGGATCTCAACAAAAAGATGTTTCCAGAGCCAACATCCCACTCACCACAGGTAGTGGTGTTATGAGTGCACGATGAACTACATGACCTATGATCTGGTCTTTGAAGTTAGCTTCAGAAGAATCTTAGGACACCCCAGGACTTAGGGCAGAATCTAGCATCTGGTGGCTTGACCTTGGATGGAACCCAAGGAAGGAGTCTCAGTTAGGGAAGCATTTGGGCTATTGCCTTCCTTAGTATCTCCAGCACCTAGTCCATTGCTTTGTGAAAAGAAGGCACTTAATGAATGCTTATTGGCTGTTGACTGACTGACCCAACAGAGCTCATCCAGCATAGGATGGTTTCCCAGGCCCTTCTATTACCATAAACAGAAAGATTCCAATGAACACCATTTCTGAGCTTTGTATGTAGGCAGCTGGGTGACTCAGTGGAAAGAGCACCGGGTCTGGAGTCAGGAAGACATGAGTTCAAATCCTCTCAGATGTTTACTACCTGTGTGACCCTGGGCAAGTCACTTAATTTCTGTCTGCCTCAGTTTCCTCAATGGGGATAATAATAGCAACTATCTCAAAGGGCAGATGTGAAAATCAAATGAGATAACATTTGTAAAGTATTTAGCACTTAGTAGGCTCTTAATAAATGCTTATTCCCCTCTCTTTCAGGAAAACCTATCAGGGAGGAAGTTCCAATTTTAGCTCTATGGTTTTTGGTTAGTCAAAGAACCAAGACAGCAAATGCTACTTTCAACATACATACGTAATACACACACACATATATACAAATACATACACATATTTGTATGTACACATGTACATATACACACAGATACATACAACTATCCATCCATACATACATACATGTGTGCATGCATACATACATACACATACGTATATACATACACTCAGCTTCCAAGGTATCTCTAAGATCCTGTTGAATTAATCCAATGATCTATGTATTTTGCAAAAGACTGGGGAGAGAAGATTTGTGGGGAAGAGGAAGGGGGTTGTTCTATCTATTTCCAGTACTTATAGTACTGGCAATAGGATCCCTTAACATCTCTACTCCTTCAGCTTCTCCAGCCATACAGTGGGAGTGGTGGCTACTGTAATGCCTGATCTAACCTTATTTCTCTGGACCTTTGAGGACCTGAATGATGTCTATTCATGAGGCATGTTAAAATGTTGAGTCATTTTTTCAGTTGTGTCTGACTCTTCATGACCCCATTTGGGATTTTCTTGGCAAGGATACTGGTAAAATGGGCCCTTCCTTTAGGCAAACCCAGCATATGAAAATCTGGATTTAGGCAAAAGGTAAATTAGGAAATTATTATTGAAAAAGAGCTCTCTTCTCTTTTCAAAAAAAGTCCTCAGGAGTCTAACTCTATCAGTTCACAAAAGTGAGATCTACTGATCTGTCCCCCTCCAGTTACTGTTTCCCCATCCTCAAAGGTCCCTTTCATAAGTCAAGGTACTTGTATTGAAAGGTATTGAAAATGGGTGCCAGAGCATAGAGTTGTTGTTGCTGTCTTGGTTGAAATGCTGTCTGTGATAGGTTCCAGATAGTATTAAAACAGAGCACCAAAAACAAGAGTTCATGAAACAACTGAAACCAAATATTGTGAAATGATGACTAAACTTGGTGCCACATAAAGGAAGCCATCTCCCCCAGTCCTTTTCTGAGATGGGGACTCATGGGCGTGGGCTGAAACACTGGAGGTAATGTCAGTTTTTGGAGATGTCGATTGATTTTGCTGGACTTTTTCTTCTTCCTCTTTTTATCCTTCTCCATTATAAAGGATAGCTCTTTGGGAAGAGGAAGGCATAATAATTATAGCTTGCTTTAAAGAGCACCTTACATGTATGATCTCACTTGATCTGCCTAACACTCCTGTGCTATAGGTGCTATTATTATCCCTGTTTTACAGATGAGGAAACTGAGGCAGAATGAGGTTTGTTCAGGGTCACACAGCCAACATATGAAGCAGGATTTCAATTCAAGTCTTTCTGACTCCAAGGCCAACACTCTAAACTGTGCCAGCTAACTGCACATTGAAGGAGAAATGTTGGTGGTGATACAAAGACAAAATATGTCGATAAAAATATTTTAATAGTAAAATTTAAAAAAAAAACAGAGGTTCACCTTGATTCTGTCCTGATTGCATATGGAGGCTGATGTCTTTAATGACACAGAAGGGTGAAAATGTTGCATGTAGGCTCATCCCAGAAAGAAGCTATATTACAGACCTCAAATCAGGAATTTGAATTGGGAGGCATGGCCCTGGATGGGGCTGCTGGACACAGATGGTTATTAGCTGATTGTTATACTCTATGGCACTTATTTTATAAGACGGTATTGTCTGTACAGGTGAGGCATTGGCGACTTTGCATCCAAGATCAATCCAAGATACCATTCAAATATGAAAAAACTCACAGGTGAAGGCAACTTCTTTGTTAATACCTACCTGACTCAGCATTATGAAGATAAGGAAAAAAAATTCAAAAATAAGACAAGATATTTGGACTTCATCACATTGAAGGCTGTACCCTGAAGATTTGAGAAGGAAAGAAAAGGTAGGAGAAGACGAGTGTGAGGAATTCAGAGAGAGAGAAAAACTTGCATGAACACAGCAAACAAAGCAGAACCAGGGGAGTGATCTATACTATATATATATTGCAATAGTATAACAGGAAAACAATCACTAAAAGAACTGGCCTCAGAGGCAATAATCAATATTGGCTCTAGGGCCTTGATGAAGAAGCATGCCTCCCTTCACTGGGAAGATGTGAAGAACTACAGGTGCTGAATGTCACATACACAGACAAGCATAATCACTGAATTGGATGGTTTGCTTCAGTGTTTTATTTTTTTTATTTAATATATTTAGTTTTTAGCATTGATTTTCACAAGAGTTTGAATTACAAATTTTCTCCCCATTTCTACCCTCCCCCCCACTCTAAGATGGCATATATTCTGGTTGCCCTGTTCCCCAGTCAGCCCTCCCTTCTGTCATCCCACTCCCCTCCCATCCCCTTTTCCCTTCCTTTCCTGTAGGGCAAGATAAATTTCTATGCCCCATTGCCTGTGTATCTTATTTTCTAGTTGCATGCAAAAACTTTTTTTTGTTTTTGAACATCTGTTTTTAAAACTTTGAGCTCCAAATTCCCTCCCCTCTTCCCTTCCCACCCACCCTCCCTAAGAAGGCAAGCAATTCACATGCGTATCATTATGTATAACCCTTCCACAATACTCATGTTGTAAAAGACTAACTATATTTTGCTCTTTCCTAACCTATCCCCCTTTATTGAATTTTCTCCCTTGACCCTGTCCCTTTTCAAAAGTGTTTGTTTTTGATTACCTCCACCCCCATCTGCCCTCCCTTCTATCATCCCCCCCTTTTTTTATCTTCTTCCTTCTTCTTTCCTGTGGGGTAAGATACCCAATTGAGTGTGTATGGTATTCCCTCCTCAGGTCAAATCTGATAAGAGCAAGATTCACTCATTCCCCCTCACCTGCCTTCCCTTCTCTTCCTACAGAACTGCTTTTTCTTGCCACTTTTATGCGAGATAATTTACCCCATTCTATCTCTCCCTATCTCCCTCTCTCAATATATTCCTCTCTCATCAATTAATTTGATTTTATTTCTTTTAGATATCATCCCTTCATCTTCAACTCATCCTGTGCTCTCTCTCTCTCTCTCTCTCTCTCTCTCTCTCTCTCTATATATATATATATATATATATATATATATACACACATACATATATATGAACATACACACTCACATATACATATATATACATAAACATATATATATATATATATATGCATATTCCCTTCAGCTACCCTAATACTGAGGTCTCATGAATCATACACATCATCTTTCCATGTAGGAATGTAAACAAAACAGTTCAACTTTAGTTAGTCCCTTGCAATTTCTTTTTCTTGTTCTTTTTCTTGATTACCTTTTCATGCTTCTCTTGATTCTTGTGTTTGAAAGTCAAATTTTCTATTCAGCTCTGGTCTTTTCACTGAGAAAACTTGAAAGTCCTCTATTTTATTGAAAATCCATATTTTGCCTTGGAGCATGATACTCAGTTTTGCTGGGTAGGTGATTCTTGGTTTTAATCCTAGCTCCATTGACCTCTGGAATATTGTATTCCAAGCCTGTTGATCTCTTAATGTAGAAGCTGCCAGATCTTTGGTTATTCTGATTGTGTTTCCACTATACTCAAATTGTTTCTTTCTGGCTGCTTGCAATATTTTCTCCTTGATCTGGGAGCTCTGGAATTTGGCGACAATATTCCTAGGAGATTTCTTTTTGGGATCTATTTGAGGGAGGTGATCAGTGGATTCTTTCAATTTCTATTTTGCCCTGTGGCTCTAGAATATCAGGGCAGTTCTCGTTGATAATTTCTTGAAAGATGATATCTAGGCTCTTTTTTTGATCATGTCTTTCAGGTAGTCCAATAATTTTTAAATTATCTCTCCTGGATCTATTTTCCAGGTCAGTGGTTTTTCCAATGAGATATTTCACATTGTCTTCCATTTTTTCATTCCTTTGGTTCTGTTTTATAATATCTTGATTTCTCATCAAGTCACTAGCTTCCACTTGCTCCAATCTAATTTTTAAGGTGGTATTTTCTTCAGTGGTCTTTTGGGCCTCCTTTTTCATTTGGCTAATTCTGCCTTTCAAGGCATTCTTCTCCTCATTGGCTTTTTGGAGCTCTTTTGCCATTTGAGTTAGTCTATTTTTTAAGGTGTTGTTTTCTTCAGTATATTTTTCAATATTTTTTGGGTGTCCTTTAGCAAGTCATTGACTTGTTTTTCATGGTTTTCTTGCATCCTTCTCATTTCTCTTCCCAATTTTTCCTCTACTTCTCTAACTTGCTTTTCCAAATCCTTTTTGAGCTCTTCTATGGCCTGAGACCAGTTCATGTTTTTCTTGGAGGCTTTTGTTGTAAGCTTTTTGACTTTGTTGACTTCTTCTGGCTGTATGTTTTGGTCTTCTTTGTCACCAAAGAAAGAATCCAAAGTGTGAGACTGAATCTGGGTGCGTTTTCACTGCCTGGTCATATTCCCAGCCAACTAACTTGACCCTTGAGTTTTTTCAGTGGGGTATGACTGCTTGTAGAGTTAAGAGAACTATGTTCCAAGCTTGGGGGGATGCACCAGCTCTGCCACACCAGCACTCCTCCTTCCCCGAGAACCCCCAACCCGGACTGGCCTTAGATCTTCATCAGGCTCTTCACTGCTGCTCTGATCCGCCACTTAATTCCTCCCACCTCCACTCTGCTCCCAATTCTGTGCAGGATAGACCTCACCCAGAGACTATCCAGGCTGTCCTCGGCTGGAGCCCTGCTTCCCTCTGCTATTTTGTGGGTTCTGCAGTTCTAGAATTGGTTCAGAGCCATTTTTATAGGTTTTTGGAGGGACTTGGTGGGGAGCTCACACCAGTCCCTGCTTTCCAGCCACCATCTTGGCTCCGCCCCCCCCCCCCCGCCAACGTGCAGCATTTTATTTTATTTTTTTTAACAAGGGACTTCTACAGAGTTTGGAGGAATTGTTTCAGGTAGAAAAAAGTTATCACTACAACAAGGAAAAGAGAGAGTTGGGAAGGATAAAGAGAGGAAAAGTACAACCACCAATCACTGCATTTTAAAACTATAAAAATTGACTCATGTTTAATATATTAGCTAATATGTCTTAGGGATTTTAGTGATCCAAGAGGACCTTAGAATGCCACCTTCCACCTTATGACCTCTCAATTGACCATAGCCTATAGTCTTAGAAGGAAGCTTTTTCACTGAAGCTTGAGCTGTGTTTGGGATTCCTGAAATTTTACATTTCATAGTTGTTACTCTGTAATGGGGGTGCAATGATAATCTATGAATTCAGAAGGCCGAAGATGAAACATACCAATAACCTCTTACCAAAGAAGTAATGAACTTAAAATGCAAAAAGTCATGGCCAACTTGAGCATTTGTTTTGTTGGGGCATGCATACCTGTGACAAGGGTTTTATTTTTGTTTTTTGTCATTGTTGTTGGTGGGGGGAAGGGGAGGACAGGTTATAAACATATGTAAAATAATTTGATTTTTAGAAATAAGAATTTTAACAAGGGTGTTCCAGAAATCTTAGATTTCACCTCACTTACTAAAATTATACGCTCGGTTTGAGGAGATCCTGGACCTGATTTTATTCGCGCTAACTAGTTGTGTGAGACCTATCTCAACCTTCGTTTCCACATCTGTCAAGTGATGGGATTGGACTTTTGTTGTTTAGTCATTTTACTGGTGTTTGACTCCTCTTGATTCCTGATTCTTCTTGATGCGTTTTAGGGTTTTCTTAGCAAAGATACTGGAGTTGTTTGCCATTTTATTCTCCAGCTTATTTTACAGATGAGGAAACTGAGGCAAACAGGGCTAAGTGACTTGCCCAGGGTCACACAGCTAATACGTGTCTGAGGCTGGATTTGAACTCAGGTTTTCCTGACTCTAGGTCTGGTGTTCTAAGTTCCTTCTAGCTCCATCATTCTATAATTCTATAATTACAAGAACTTGGAAAGATTCAGTCTTGTGGCCAGGGACTTAAAATTACATGTTTGTTTTAAGTCTAAAACATTAATTTATTTTTACTACAGTTTCAAAAAGGTTGGTCAAGGTTGTTCCTAGACCAACTTGGATCTACTTACAAGGAGGTCATTTTTCATTTGGGATTTTTCAAAGTATCTCTTTAAGAAGAATGTGTCCATTGACTTCCAATCTGAAGCAGAGGTAGTGATGCCTGCCCCCAAAATGAATTGGGTTCTTTGGAGCCATCCCTTGTCACCTCCTGGAGTGTGAGTTTCATTGATGGTGAACAGTCATGAGATGAATTAATTTCTTGGTTCATATTCTAGGAAAGAAAAACTCTTATGGGAGGAGCCACCCCTTTGTTTGGGCTTATAAAAGGGACTTGGTTCTTTGGCATTTCCCACTTTTCTTTTGCAACAAGCTCCTAGTGGTATAGCAGGATTGCCTTCCTCAACTCCATGTTACCCTCCCCCTCCTCCTCACCAAGGCTGTGTTGGGGACAGAAGCACAGGTAAGCAACATATATGCTTATCCGTGGGACCTGAGGAGAGAGCTCTCAGACAATTCAGATTCCTGGACCCAGCTTTCTGAGGGCACTGCTAATGATTGCCTCTCTAAAAGCTACAAGTTTGAACATCCTGGCATCTGGTGTTCTAGTTTAGAGAAGGAAGATTTTTCTAGAATCTTAATTCTAGAATATTCTTCTAGCCAGAGAAAGGGAATTTTTTTGAGCAATACACCTTTTGGCAAAGGGAGAGGGATCGCATTCACATGGCCCACATGGCCTGAGTGCAGGGGAAAAATAGTAGCGAAACACTTAAGCCATGGGCCAGTAAGGGACCTGAACTTTGTCCTCTAAGATCACCATGAGTTATTTAGATGGTGTGGGTCAGATTGGAAGATGGGCTGCCTGTAGCAGTCCCAAGAGCATTTCCCTTCTTGGAGAATCCAATCCCTCAAAATTGTCCCATGAGATGGACTTTTTCATTGGGTCCCTATGGGGTGAAAAAGGGCTTACTAAAATTGCCAAGTTCAGTGAATTTCTGAGAGGAATCATAACTATGCAGCAGCACCGAGTCTGAAGGACTTTAGGACCTGGTGGAAGTGAGATTCAGTAAAGAGTTAGAAAAATTGTATTGATTATTGGTTACAATGAATCCTTGTGTGTGTGTGTGTGTGTGTGTGTGTGTGTGTGTGTGTGTGTGTGTGTTTATGGGCTCTTGTGAGTCATCTGAATTTTCTGCATTAACTATGGAGTGAAATAAAGGCTGGTACACACACACACTGTTATCTTGGAGCCCTTTAGCTAAATTGGTGTAGGCTTACACAGAAGCTCTAGGCTGAAATTTCCCAGCGTAAATTCCGGGTGGGGGCAATGAACACGAGAGAATGATCTTTTATGGATGACTTCCTAGATTTATCCCATTCTATGTAGAACCAAGATTTGGGTGCATTGGGCCATGAATTATACTACTGTTTAAATCTCTCTCTTCATAAAGATTATATAACATGACTCGTCTGCTAGAATAGGAGAGAGTCTGAAAAGCAAGTCCATATTAAAAGTCTTTGCAGTCTGGCAGCCCTTGTGCTTATACTCCATTGGCCTAGCTTTCAAGAACCTAGCATCACATTTTCCACCACAACAAGGCAGCATCTGAGTGGTACTTACTTGGTGTTTTCCCATCTTGAATCTAAAATGATTCCAATTCCTTTAGACTTTCATCAAAGGAACTATTTCTCAATCCGTTAATGGCTTCAGACCCACTCTTCAAGATTTCCTGGTGTTGCTTCACTTCCAGCATCCCAAACCAGACACTCTTCAAATACAGGGCTAAACAATGCTGAGTACAGCAGGAAGATTGTGGTTCTCAAACCAACATGTTCCTTTCTATGAACATGCTCCAATTCTAGGCTCTATATTTTGTTTTTATTTTTCCTTTTTTGGACACTAGTCTTGCACTGTTGACTCATATTGTCTCCCATGATCCCTTGATCTCTGTCTCCCACATTTCCCCAAAGCATTCTTTTCTCTCCTCCAGCCTCCTACAAAGTCCCCTTCCCCCTCCCTCTTAGCAGAAGAACTGAATGCCTACTTTACTGATAAAATAAAAGCTATCCATTCAGAGTTTCTGCATGCTCCCTTTTATACCTCAAAATCCCTCTACATCACCCTTCCCCCATCCTCTCCTCCTTTGCTATAGTCTCTAGCGAAGAGGTCAATTCTCTTCATGTGCCCTTGATTCTATCCCCTCTTGCCTCTTCTGATGTTGCCCACTTCTCTCATCTCTCCTCTCTTTCTTTTTGCTTTTAAAGTCTCTTGTTATGTCTAGTCTTCTTTTCTTGTGGTTACAAGCAGGGCCAGCTCTCCTCCATTCTTAAAAAATTAAAACAAAAATCCCTTTAATGCTCTGCTATCATTCATGCTATCATTATATAACTCTCTTCTCTACCAGCCAAAATCCTGGAAAAAGCAATCAATACCATTGCCTCTACTTCATCTTCCACTTACTTCTTGATCCCTTGCAAGCTGGATTCTAGCTCACCTCTTGGCTGAAATTTCTCAGCAATGTCTTAAACACTAAGCCCAATGGCTTTTTCTCAATCCTCACCCTTCTTGACCTCTCTGCAGCTTTTGATAATACTGACCTTGCACCTGAATGCTCACTCCTTCTCTTCAGTCTCCTTGGCTGGATGAACATCCATGCTCCTTAATTATAGGCGTTGTCGGAAAGCCTGAGTCCTCACCTCTTCCCTCTTCATTCTCTTGGTGAGGTCATCACTCAACAGCTCCCATGGTTCAATTATCATCAACTTTATGCAGATGCCTCTAAAGCAATTCCATACAGTTTTACAATAATCTCTTTTCTGAGCCCCAGTTCCTTATCTCCAACTTTCTGCTAGATATCTCCACCTGGATGTCCCATCAGCATCCCAAGTTCAACGTGTCTAGAACAAAACTTGTTATCTTCTCCCTCTCACTTACTTTTAAACCCACCCTTTCTCCAAACATTCTTTTTCTCCAGAGCAGTGGTTCTCAAGCTCTTCAGCCTCAGGACTCCTAAATTAGTGAAGACTTCCCCAAAGAGCTTTTGTTTATGTGGGTTATATCTATCAACATTTACCACATTAGAAATGAAAATATCTAAATATCTAAAAATATCTATTATTTTGAAAATAGCTGACCTCATGGACCCTTGAAAGGAATGTAGGGGGTCTCCACACTTTGGGAATTACTTCTATAAAGGGCACCACCATTCTTTCAGAATCTCATGCTCATAATCATAATCTTAGAGTAATTGCCTACTCCTTTGCTCTCTTCTGCCCCTATATACAATCAACTGCCAAATCTTGTTCATTCTACTACCACACATTTCTCATCTATCCCCTTCTCCCAATTCACATGACTACCATTTTAGTTTAGGTTCTCTTCACCTTATTCCCTAAAAGCCTAAGTAAGAGCTTCAATTTCTTCCCTCCAACCTGTCTTCCACAGGGTTGACAAAATTCTCTGAGTTATTTTCTTCTTCAAGAAGCATCAGTGGCTTCCCAATGCCTCTAGGATAAAACAAATTCTTCAGCTTGGCATTTAAAATGCTTTATAACCTAAGAAGTTACATGGTGCAGAAGGAAGAGCTCAGGAGTCACAGGATCTGAGTTCCAATTGCATTTCTAGTGTTTATTACCTAGAAGACCCGGTAAGTCCCATATCCTTCCAAGGTCCTATTATCCTGAACTGTAAAACTAGAAGGCTGGACTACATGGCCTTTCCTACTATGATTCTATAATCTGACCTCAAGTATTATTTAACATTAATTTTTAATTAATTAATTCAATTTCCTGCCTCTGCGCTCCATACCTAGAACGTATCATCCTACTTCTCTCTGCCTCTTATAATCTTTATCTTTCTCCAAGGGTTATTTTATTTGAGACTTCCTACAGAAAGCTTTTCCACATCCCCTTAATTGTTGATGGATTTTTTTTTTCTCTCCTCTAAAAATCTTGAATTCCTTACTATGTTTACATGTCGGTTTACAAGTTGCATTCTTAAGTAAAATATAAGCTTCTTCAGGGCAGGGATTGTTTTTTTTTAAATCTTTGTATCTTGCATTCAGAGTGTCTTACACATAGTTAGGTGTTCCAGAAATATTTGTTGAATTAAATTGAAAGGAAGCCAACTTTCTTGATTTGTGAAATTTAACTCACTTTTTTCTAAGTCCACTGGGAAACGAGCTTTTGGTCTTGTAGGTGTTGCCCCCACCATCTGTGAAGAAGTAGGGAATATGAAGACACTAAAATTAAAAAATAGATATTTGTTTTTCTTCCAAAACACTGAGATCTTCTGAGACTTTCATTTTCTTCTGCTCTTTCACTGATAACAATGAAAAATGGATTTTTGCCACTGCTTTCATTGGCTTAGCATTAGGGCTCATGAGAATGCAAATGTTTCCCTGAGGACAAATACTTTTAGGGAATTAAGAGATTTAGTTTCTTTAAAGGAAAAACTGAAAAAGCCTTTAAAAGAGGGCAAAAAAAGGAACTACAGAACAACACTGAGTCACTATCCTGGAGAGGGAAAAAAGATTACTACCTTGTGAACCTGGACTCTCATGGACTTTGTATGGGCCACCGGTAAAGACCCCTTTCACTCAATGTGGATTTAAATGGATTCTTTTTCAATAAGCTTTCTGTATTTAAACTACTTGCTATTGGGGCAGATCACACATTTAATCTAAACTTTAGGGAAACTGTGAAGGTGTTTGGAGTGAAAGCCCCGTAAGTGGCAATGACCATTCTTTATTTCCTCTCTTTTGCTGCTGGCTTCCTCAGTTTATTCACCATCCATCCCCAAAATCGTGGAATAGTAGGATTGGAGGGGAACAGTCCTTCTTGACATCCTGCAGTCTGACTTCTGTCCTGAACATTTTACTCATTCTGCAGCCTGAAATGTCATCCATTAACTTCTTTTCATGAAATCCAAAGGCCTTTTCACAAAGTAATGAAATAAAGTGGAGAGAGCACTGGTCTGGGAGCCAGGAAAGCTGGGTACAACTTCTCATTTTGCCATCAACATGATATATGACTCCAGACAAAGTATTTAAAGTCTCTGGGCCTCAGTTAAGTCACCTGTCAGGGTTGTACTTTCCGACCTCTCTCTGGTCCCTTCCACCTCTCACAATCAATGACTATATTTGTAGCATCTGACACTGTTGGATGACAGTGATCTGGCCTCTTCTTCCTTGGAGACGTTAATCTGCTTCTCTCCCTTCTCTGGTATGCCTCTACATTATTGGCCCCTGTTCTGTCATTGGAGTTCCATAAGGCTCAACTCTTGGCCCTTCATTGGTGTCTTCTCTTGGAGAACTTATCCGTTCTCACTGCCCTGATATTGTCTCTGTTGATATGTCTCCCTGAATCAACAATGATCTCTTCCCCTACCCTTACATTTTTTTTCTTTTTTTTAGTTTGGAATTTTACTTTTCCCCCACTTCATAGTATTTTATTATTCCCAATTACGTGCAAAGATAGTTTTCAACATTCACTGTCACAAGATTTCGAGTTCCAAATTTTTTTTCCTCTCTCTCTCCTCCCCAAGATGGCAAGCAATCTGATACGGGCTTACATATACAATCATATTGAATTGAATAGTCTATTGAAGTTCCTGGAGTTTAGTGGAGGAGATAAGCTGACTGATTAGATAGTTAATATAGCAATACTAGATCTGCTGAAACCATGTTTCATATCAAATGGTTAATAAAGTCTTCCAAGGGTCAGTTTCTACCAAAGTCTCAGATAAGAGGTCTGTGGGGCTATGTAAGTGGGGATAATTTTCTATTTGAGATATAACACAATTGTATGTTTTAAAAAACTTAATATATTTATTTTTAGTTTTCAACATTCACTTTTATAAGTTTGAGTTCTAAATTTTCCCCCTTCTCCCCCCTCCCCCCTTCTCAGGGTGGAATGCAATCTGATATAGGCTATACATGTACAATCATGTTAGACATATTTCTACATTAGTCATGTTGTGAAAGAAGAACTAGAACAAAAGGACAAAAAACCACAAAAGATAAAAAAGAGAGGAAATAATATGCTTTGATCTGCATTCAGACTCCATAGTTCTTTCTTCTGGATGTGGACAGCAATTTCTATCATGAATCCTTTGGAATTGTCTTAGATCATTCCATTCCTGAGAAGAGCTAAGTCTGTCGAAGTTGGCCATTGCACAATGTTGATGTTACTGTGTACAGTGTTCTCCTGGTTCTGCTCGCTTCACTCAGCATCAGATCATAGAAGTCCTTCCAGGTTTTTCTGAAATCCGCCTGCTCATCATTTCTTATAGAACAATAATATTCCATTACATTCATATACCACAACTTGTTCAGCCATTCTCCAATTGATGGGCATCCCCTCAATTTCTATCTAAATCTTTACTATCACAAAAAGAGCTGCTATAAATGTTTTTGTACATGTGAGTCCTTTTCCCTTTTTTATGATCTCTTTGGGATACAGACCTAGTAGTGGTATTGCTGGATCAAAGGGTATACACAGTTTTATAGCCCTTTGGGCATATCAACAATGATTTCTCACCTGAGATCAAGTTTTCTGTTTTCAACTATTTGCTGGAGTTTTGCACTTGGATTATCTCTCATTACTTGAAATCTCAAAATGCCTTAAATCTAATCCATCATCTCCAAAATGTACTTTCCTTCCAAACTTTTTAAAAAAAATCTTTGTTGATGTACCACCCAGTTACCCAGGCTTGAAACCTGATAGTTATCTTAAACTAATTTATCTCTTCCATTCTGTTAGGGGAATTGCTTCCATAGCAGGCAACATAGATGAGTTATGCCATATGCAGGCAACCAGTAGAGCTAACAGGGCAAAGAGGCACTGACTGAATTCACAGGTGGGAGAGTCACCGTTCCATAGCTGATAGGTTGATAGTTACATGATGTGGGCAGCAACTCTGCCAAGTATGCCAAGAAATAGAAGACAAAGATCTAGCAAAGGTTTTGAATTTTTCTGGTGCTATGGAGACCAGCCTTAAAAACCACTGTTTATATAATGTATATAAGAGGTGTTATTGATCATTTCAAGAATGGGATTCTATGAATTTTCCTTGACTTGTAGTTGTCTCAGTGGCCTCGCTGGTGGTGGAGAGGATAGCATTCTGGGTCTGGAGTCAGGAAGATCTGAATTCAAATCCAGCCTCAGACATTTATTGGCATGGTAACCCTGGGCAAGTCACTTAACTTCTGTCTCAGTTTCCTCAATTGTAAAATGGGGGTGATGATGCCTTACAGGTTTGTTGTGAAGATCAAATGAAATAATATTTGCAAAACACTTAACACAATGCTTGGAACATCATGTGTGCTTAATAAATGCTTATTCCCTTCCTTTCTCCCTCTCACTTTGCCCTTTCATTTGAAGTTCTGACCACCAGGATTGACCTGAGGATGTTCTACTCTGTCTGTGCACGTCTACATGCAACCAGGTCTTGAGATAAAAATGCTCATTTTAAGAGAGGGAGAAGTTGGATTGGCTAGAGTGTACCCAGGTTGGCATGGGAGAGCTGTGACGAGGGCTAGGTTACAGTCTACACTAGTGAATGATCTTGTTATTCTGAGACTCCCCCTAGTGACTTCATGGAGAATACACTTTGGGGACATAACCCTTGAAAACTCTCCCGACGAGTAGCCAGGTTCCAGTTGGAGACAATCGACACATGTTTATTAAGCTCCTACTAACTATGTAATAGACTTGGTGTTAGGTGCTGGGAAGGATACAAGGGAGTACAAGCCCAGGATCATGATTCTGGGCACTGGGGAGCCATTGAAAATTTTTTGAGGAGGGGAATGATCTGACAAAAGCAGTATTTTAAGATTACTTGAATATTAGGATAGATTAGAAGAGAGACAGTTCCTTTGGACAATTAAGAGATTGATTCTTCCTTCAAGATTCCTCTCAGCCTACTCGTTACCTTCACCTTGGCTTAAGTCCTTATCATCTCATGCCTGAGTTATAGTATTAATTTCCTGTCAGTCTCCTTAATTCCAGTTACTCCACCCCCACTCCATCCATCCTGCTCTCTGATGACAGATTAATCTTCCTAAAATACCACTTTTATCATATTCTCCTATACAAAACCTTCAATGATTTCCCATCGCTTACAGTATAAAATCTAAATTTCTCTGCCTGGTATTTAAGAGCTTTCACTATCTGACCCTGCCCTGCCCAACCAAGCTTGTTTGCTACTACTCCCCAATACAAACCGTCTGCTCCAGCTTCCAAAGATGTTGTGATTTCCTCTGCTAGGATTCAGTTTATGGTGTTCTATGGTGGTGGAATAATAACAGCATATCGATATAAAATGGATACATATGTAGTACTTTAAGGTTTACGATAACATTCTAATCTTTACCGGGTTCTTTCCTTGTGAATCCCTCAATATTATCATTTTTCAAATGAAGAAACCAAGGCTCAGAAGTGAAGTGACCATGCCCATGGTCATACAGTTAGCAGCATAAGAGCTAAGACCTAAGCTCGGATCTCTATGTCTTGAACTCTTTCTACTATATCAAACTTCACTGTTTGTTCCCCATATCAGTCAACATCCTATCATCATTCAAAGCCCACTTCTTCCCATCGAAACTTCCCCAAACTACTTTCAGTTCCTGATTGGGGTTCCTAGAGCCCTTATGTATTGGGGTGTTCAGGGAGGACTAGCAGCTCTGGTGTGATGGCTTGCTTAGCCCTTTTCAGGGCTGCTCATCCACCTTTGGTGTCTGCCTTTTCCCCAACTCTCACCTGTGGCTCCAAGAAGCTGTACCATGTGCAGAAGCCACATCCAGATGAAACTGTCTCTAAGATGAGCTAAACCAGGTTGAGGGTTATCAACAGGCATCAAACCTGTTAGTGAGTTAGGGAGCATGCAAAGACTTTCCCTGGCAGAAGGAGCTGATGAGTGTTCCAATAGCCATGAAGGTGTTCGAAGCAGGTGTTGTGGAGCACTTAGAGCTTGGTCAGACATCAAAGATAGCAAGGTCATCCACAGTTTCCTGGGCCATTGCCAGTCATCTTGACTTCTTCCTTGCCATTGGACTTCAATGACTCTGGAAGAGAGAATGAGGCTGACAACTGGGCAACTCTGCTTCACTTAAATCCAATTCATACGCAAGTCATGACATAACCCATATCATAATATCATTGGTCCTCTAAGAAAACAAAGGACAAGGACAACTATTTTCACCATTCGTTTTTTGGGAGAACATAACAGTTGTTTGTCTTGTCTCCACAACCAGATTCAACTTGACTAAATTCAACTTTTAGTGAGCAGCTACTTTTTACGCAATTAATTGTACCAGGTTCTTTCTCCCAAAGTGTTTACAATCCACTAGGGACTGTACATAGTTCAGTAGAATACAAAGTAGGGTGTCATAGGACCAAAGAACTTAAGTATGATTTGGGGGGAATCAGTAAGTGTTTATCAAGAGTATACTACATGCCAGGTTCTCTTCTCAGCAATGGAAATACAAAGACAAAAATAAAACAACTCCTGCCTTCAAGAGGTCTTCACCATATAGAAGAGGGCCAGGAAAGTCTTTGCATAGGTGGTATAAATGACTTAAACTTGAAGGACAGTTAGGATGCTTATAGGCACTGATAATAATAGCTCACATTTATATAGCCCTCTGAAGTTTGCAAAGTATCTATTTTGTGACAACCCTGTGAGGGAGTAATTGCATTTTTTTAAAAAAAAAATTTGATAGGTTTTTAAAAAAGGACATCTTTCCCAACATAGTCTCCCCCTATCTTGTCCCAGAGAACTACCAACAGTGGTATCAGGCTCAAATGGGAAGGGAAGTCATTAATTAATACATAAGGATTCCTGCAGGCTGTGTATTAATTTACTTTTCAAATGTGATGATATCTATGCTTTATTATATATTTATTTATTTTGTTAAATATTTCCCAATTACATTTTAATCTCGTTCTTGCCATTGGGAGTATCGAGGGCCAGAGTTAAATAAAAAAAGAAGGAAAAAAAGTTCAGTGAAAGCTAACCTGATATATTGAAAAAGTCGGACAGTATCTGGAACTCATCCCCATAGCCCTCCATCCTCTGCAGTGAAGCATCATTATATACATTTGACAGAGGACATGAAGGCACAGAAAGCTCAGTTATTTTTCCCAGGCTCACATCTATTAACCCTAAGAGTCAGGAGTCAAAGATGGGCCCCTTGAGTCAGTGTCCTGCACTCTATTACAATATGCTTCTTTACGTGAGAAAAGCGTCCTTTCCAAGGATGAACTTGAGATTATGCAGAGGGGGGAGGGGGGAGATGCGCCTATGAAGTTCAAGTGCAGTCCAGTTTGGCTGGAACACAGTGTAGGAACAGAACCAAGTCTGTTCCTTGGAAAAAGCAGGAGAGGAAATGTTTTGCCTGAGAGCTCTACGGTGAGAAGGGGAGAGTAGAAAGACCAGCTAGGTAGGTTGGATATAACTTGTAGAGAGGTTTAAAACACACAGAGTAGTTTTGTTTTTAACTTCTGTTTGCCACAGTTTCCTCAACTATAAAATAGTGATAATATGGTCCTGGAGTCAGGAGGACCTGAGTTCAAATGTGAGCTCAGGCATTTGACACTTACTAGCTGTGTGACCCTGGGCAAGTCACTTAATCCTGATTAACTCCCTCAAAAACAAACCCAAAAGTGGGGATAATAGTAGTACCTACCTTATAGAATTGTTATAAGGATCAAATGAGATAATATTTGTTTAAAAAAAAGCACTTGGCACAATATCTGGTAAATAGTATGTATGCACTATATAAATGCTTATTTCCTTATCCCCCTTCCTGTAGGCAACAGGGAACCAGTGAAGGCATTAGAGCAGGGGAGGAGCCTATGTACGGTCAAACTTGGACGTTAGGCACATTATTCTGGCAACCACATGAAGGATGAATTGTGGAGGAAGAGAATCTAAAGATGGGTAAACCAGTTTAGTCTGGGCAAGAGATGGTGAGCGAGGTCCTGAAGAAAGGTGGTGGAAGTAATGAGTAGAGAGAAGGGGACAGATGTGAGTGATGTGGTAGAATTAAACTCACCAGTACTTAATATCTGATTGGATGTGGGTGGCATGGGAAATAAAAGAATCAAGTAGGATTCTCCAAAGGGTGCCTGGAAGAATGATGGTGATGTTGACAGAAACAAGGAAGTTTGGACAAAGGTCCGGTTTGGAGCGGGGAGGGGCAGGTTGAGGATTAGGTTTTTGGGACATGTTGACTTGGACATCCAGTAGACATCTGGAGAGGTGGGAATAGAGCTCGGAGGAAAGACTGGGCCTGGACGTATGGATTTGGGTCATCTACAGAGAAGTGATAACTGAACTCATAGAAGCAGAAGAGGGGCTAGGACAGAACCGGACAAAGGAGACTAAAATTCATCAGAGCTAGAACTGTACCATATGCAAATTTTGTATAAAACCAAGCTGAAGGTGCCCCACCCCCCTGCAAAAAAAAAATTTAGTTGAATCAAATTAAATTGGGCATACCCAAGATTCTCTTCTTCCAGCCTCACTCCAAGGACAAGACACCACCCACTGACTCCCCGTTGTCTACTTTCCATAGCACCTGGCTATGTCTCCGCCTGATGTGCTGGAAACTGACTAGGTCATAGGTCATGAATACCCAGGGGCTCTGAGGGGCTGCCCTGTTGGAAGGAGCTGCTTTGGTTTTGGCCAGGCTGACATTCCTTCCCAGCAGGATTTTATGAAATGTCTGCTCTGACAAATGTCAGTAGAATTGAGATTCACTATGGCTGTTTATTCAAAGAACAGAACTCCTGCTCCTGACGTGACTGAGGTCAAAGCCAGGTCTCCTCTTGGATAAAGAGTTGGCCAAGGAATTGCTGGAACATCCCTTGAACAATTCCCCACACTGTCAGAGGCAGGGAAACAAATCTTCAAGAAAACTTTTCGACTTGGCCATAAAGCTTTTCCAAAACCACAGGCAAGAGCAACAAGTTCAATTTCCTCATTGCAGCCTCTTGACTTAGACCCATGTCTATGTTTGTTGGAGACCCAGCAGTGGACTCCATGCCACCACACCTCTTGTCAAAGGCACAGATGTCACTCTCATCTAGGAAAAGCTTGTCTTTGGCCGCTGAGTGTCAAAGTAGCAGGGTCGAACGAGTTATTTACAAATTACATTTTGCCTTTACTCACTTTCTTAGTTAGGACTTGGTGTAATTTCTTCAGCAGCCAGTGCTGAGATTGTATCAGCATCAGTATCATTGACAAACTTTCACTGTCACCTACTATGTGCAAGAGACTGTGCTGAGCATCTGAGGAGCCAAAGAAATATAAGACATGAGCCCTGTCCTCAAGGAGGCTCCGATCTAGTCAAGGAAGCATGACATTTACATGTGAAAAATACCAACACAGACTAAAAGTCAGATGAAGGGGACAGATATTTAGGGTTGCAGGAGCTGAGTAGAGAGACATAGCTGTGAGCTGCTAGTTTTCTTTTGAACCAGACTTAGGATTTTTATTATTTTAGGACACTTCCAGTGATGAAATTCCTTCCACCATTACAAATATTTCAGCACTGGCTCTGTAGCTTCTAGCTTTAGAGGGCAACCTCACTGGGAGGTTAAATGAACTCACTGAGAGTTAACAACTTGCTCAGCACACGTCTTTCTGATTCCTTGTTGGGAAATGAAGACCATTGATATTTACACAGCTCTTTAAAGTTTTGCTAAGTGAGTTAATTTTAAATTATATTTGAGCCGCACAACAACCTTGTGAGCTAGGTGTCATAGTTATTATCCCCATTTTATAGATGGGAAAATAGAGACCAAGAGAGAGAATTTAAGTGGCTTTCCCATGGCTACACGGTAGGTTTTAGGGGAACTATTTTAATTCAGTTACAGCTAAATCCAGCTATCTCTTCACTGGGTCTGCTCTTCACCCTCATTCTTATCTCTTTCCACAGGATTCTTGTATTCTGGCTCTGATAGATTAACTTTCTACTTATCTTTCCAGGGAACCAGGCTTTCTCATCACTCACCAGCTGTCTCTCAACCATGCCACTGGGCTCATATGGCCTCCCTACTACCTATCCTTTCCTGCACCCATTTATGTATTGTATTCCTCCATTAGAATATGGGTTTCTAGAGAATAGGGACTGCCTTGCTGTCTTATATTTATATCCCTAGCATTTAGAACAGTGTCTGGCTCATAGTAAGTACTTAATGCGCTCTCTCTCTCTCTCTTTCTCTCTCACCCCCTGAGACACATACACATCCATCCATCTATCTATCATCTATCTCGGTATATATCTCTATATCTCTCTATCACACCATTCTGCCGAGCCTTAGAGATAAGAAGAACATCTTAGATGCTTAGATACCCAGTCATGTTGTCCAAGATTAGGGTGGTGCTCCACTCCCTTCCAGACATGTGTTTCTTATGTCTACACATACAGCCTCTTACTCAACCAGCCAAGATTTGGGGTTGTGAGATCATGGGTGGAGGGCAAGAAGCCCCTCCCAGAGGAGCCATATTACAGAATGAGATCAAAGAGTCTGAAGAGGCCACTTCTTATCTCATCTTGACCCATACATGCTGCTTCCTCTCAACCTGTCCTTTGAGATGAAAAGGGATATCAAAGTTGGGGGCCAGAAGCTGTAGCTGAGCCTTAGGGCTCTAAGTTGGGAACCATTGCTGTCACTTCTATTGGCACAAAGTAGAAGTTTAATGTGTGTGTGTGTGTGTGTGTGTGTGAACATCCCTAAAACCCCTCACACAAGGATGCCCCATAATGGGAGTCGCATAGCAGGTTTTCTTGCCTGAGGGTGTCTTCTTGCAAGGTTGAGAAAACAGCCTTTATTCACAGGCACTTGGTTTCATCAAGAGAAGTTCTTCTATATCAATCTGTGGTACAAGGGTCAGCAAAATCATGCTGAGGAAATGGGAAATATGCCAGCATACTTCATTGAACCTCTCCAAGTACAGTCCATCAGTTCCAAGAGCAAGCATGAATAGCTTCCTAGGCCACATGTTCATATAGGCTGTTTTCATAGTGTGGTCGGGGGAGGGTTGGGGAGCAACTCATATAATTCACCATCAATAAGGAGATTATGTAACTCAGTCCTGGAATCTCAGCACTGCTTGGGTTTGGTGTGGTAGTACTCAGCTAAAGCCCCTCACCCCAACAAACCAGGTAAAAACCTTAAATCAAATAACAAAGTATTTAATTGAAACACAATAGTGTAAATATCAGGGAAACATCAAATAATAGAGTGATTCATAGCCACAATACACAAGTAGCTATAGAATTCTCTCCTACAGAGAGGAGAAGGAAGAGGACCAAAAGAGAAGGATGAGGAGGAGGAAGAGAAGGAGGAGGAAGAGTAAGAAAGAGATAGACAGCTTCTCTCAAGCCCTTGGGAAAGAGAGGGGGAAAACAATTTTGCTGGAAAACTCCCGTGGAGTTGGATTCCTAGATGTTGTCTTCGTTATGGAGAGCAAGTCAAAAAATTGGACAACAGGTTGATCCTGGCACTTCTTCAGTCTAGAACACTCTGCCCTGTGGGCCTCAAAAATACCCCAAGACAGCTAAGCTCCTGGGTACAGTCACCTATAAAATTTTCCTCATTATGTCTTACAGTCTTATGGCAAAAGCCCCCATTCCCAGGTGTTATCTCTTGGGACATTAGTATTACTGACTTCCATGGGACATCATGGGGAGTACAGCTCAATATACCCCTATCTCTCAGTAAACTTTCTTTTTTTTATGGTGATGAGAAAAGGGATAAAAATGACTTCTAGACTGTCCTTCACCTCTATGAATTTGCATTTTCAATCCATTCTTCTCTTTTTTGTTCCATGGATGAGGTTTGCCACCATGGATTAAAGTTTTTCTCTTCTGCCGATTATTTCTGTTGTGCAGGCCATCAATTCTACTTTCACTATTCTTATTTCTCTTTTAAACCATTCAGGAACATCTTGCTGTTGTTCCATGCTTTCTCAAGAAACCACAGGGTTCTCCATCTCATCAGGTGTTGATTCATTTTCCTTTGTCTTACAATATTTATTCACAGATATGTATGCTCATTTAGGTGAGCTGGAGGCCATTTTCCCTTTTGTTAATAGTAATCTCCCCTTTTAGTGTAGTTGCTTGTGTTCAGAATCTTTGAGTTTTCTTCCTTTTGAAATCTTTGGTAATTTCTTCCCTCCCCCCTTTTCTATTATCAATCACTAACTCCTTCTCCTTTGATGGTGATTTCCCTGGGTTCTCAGCCTCAAAGCTGTCTCAGCCTACTTCCACTCCGCACAATTCACATTTCAATTGCCTCAGACTTTGCCTTAATCGAAAAAGTAGAGAAAAAGGACAGAAGTGGCCCTAGATGGAGGCCAGTCCCCTGTTCTTCAGATCTAGTACATACATTATTGTCAGTATCCTGTCCTAGATCTCTTTCTTTTTAGTTCTCTGGGTGAGTACTGTTACAACCCAAAGGGCAGTAACATTGCTGCAGTGTCAAAGTAAGCTTCTGTCTTTTGGTTTTCTGCAGTGCAGGGGTTCTGTGAGGAAGGTGGGGGCAGGAGTGGGTTGTCTTGCAAGCCCATTAGTAGGCTTGTGCAGCCAGGCCAGATCATGGTGTCCCTTAAGAGGGGAGGTGCTGAATGGCCAAGTTAGGGATTAGAGATTAGACTTCTCTGTTGTGTGTTCATTGGGTTGTTACCTTGTTGGGGTTCTTGATATGGAGACAGTTGAAAGTGATTTCATATCTTATGCATAATTCTTATTTAAGACAGATTTCAGAGGGTATGAGGACCAGAGAAAGTGTCTAATCCTCCATCTCCCTGGTTACGTTGACAAGTGATGACATTCAAATACCTATGTAATACACTTCCTTTGTTAGGGTCATATACTTAAATCTCTTCTCCATTAAATCTTACCCCAAAACTATTAAAGCAGGATAAAACTGATAAGGCCCTATTTCTGCTCTCTCAGCACAATAGAAACAATGTGGCATAGTTTAAAGAACAAAAGCTAGACTGAGTCAGGAGATGCCTGGTTTTAAATTGGATAGTAGCTGTGTGATTGTAAGTCAATCACTTAATGTCTCTGAAAATCAGTTTCTTCATCTTTAAAATGGTAATAATAATGCTTTCCCTATCTATCTCATTGGATTGTTGTGAGGAAGATGCTTTGGAAAGCTTTAGAACTTTAGAAATGAACTATAGAAATGTAGGTAGTCATTATAATTCTGTCTGCAATTCCTCTTCTCCAATGCAAATGTTAAGATGGCTGAAAAACTAGCAGTTGGAGAAAGAAGGCAGCTAGACTATCCATGAAACAAATAACCAGTTATGGAAAAATGAAGGGTTACGCTGGATTAATGATGCAGGTTGTGATGTGGATTTAGGATAGCTATGGATGGGCTCCCAGGAGGCTTTAGATCGAATGTCTATTCACATAAAAAAAGCCTTTGGAAAAGTCAGCCAGTCAATAAGCATTTATTAAAGGCCCATTATGTGTCAGAAAGTGAGGATGGAATAGACATTGGTGTCGAAACTGAATTCCAGACAACACAAATCAACCGAAGATTGAATAGAGAGTTAAGTGTCTCCAATTAGATACTTAGACAGATTAAACTGCAGTAACCTACCAGAGAATGGAGATCTTGAGGAGTAGAGAGGAGATAGAAATTTGAGGCTGTGTATTAGAAGCCAACATAAATACCACATCCTACCGCAAACCTAAATCTTAGCAACATTTAATAGTTTAATTAAGAAACCTGCACCTCTTAACAAGCAGGGAGTTGCTGGTGGAGTACAATGAGTGACAGGATTTTTTTCTCAGTTGAAGACTAGTCGGGGGCCAATATGGTTTGGGCAGTAGAAATGACCTTCTTAATATTTGGAATTGAATACTGAGATTTAATTGTGTTCTGGTAACAAGTCAGATTCCTTTTCCTCTGCAAGGCAGATGAGGGTATATTGCTTTACTCTAAACATATCTCATTAAGCAAACCTTTAACTAGGAGGGTAAAGCTAGAGTTTTGCCTCAGGATACCAACATTTAGAGGGTGACACAGCATTTATATTACTTAGCCTGAAGAAACATCTGAGGGTAGCAGCAATTTAGCAAGAATATTTAGTTCAAATAGTATGCTACTAAATGCCATGCTTCCCTTTCTTGGCCCTCTACCCTTCCACCGATGACTACTCCACTCACTTCTTAAAGAGGACTATTCACTGAATGGGTGTTAACTCACTCTAAGTGAGTACAAGGAAAGGCCTTAGCCTAAAAGGGCCAGGGTCTCCCATAGCATCCTGGGTCATCTCCAGTCATCCTGATGAGTATCTGGCCACTGGACCCAGATGGCTCTGGAGGAGAAAGTGAGGCTGGTTGATGTTGCACAGCCCTCCCTCACTCAAATCCAAGTCAACTGCAAGTCATGTCATCATTTCCCTGATGTCAAGGTCCACTTCGAAAACGAAGGACAAACACAGCAAAAACTCCTTATGTAAACTCTTCCCTGGCTTGGTTCTGTTCTGCCTTGACCAACTCCATCCCCTAGCAGATGTCTCTCAGTGTCATAGCATCTCTCCCCCTCATAGGGCCTTGTATCCCAAGGTCACAAATCTTCCCACCAACTATATTATCCTAAAATATTGATTTTAGGGGTCATGATATGATACCTTCCCTGGCCACCAGACTTGCTAAGTTATGGCCCTTTCCCAAAGTACTAGACCTGAACCCCATTTTCCCATTAATTTATATCTCAGAGCTTGGTATTTCCATTAAGGCATTCTCAATTTGAATGGCAAGCACAGAGACTTTCCTATCAAAATAGCCATCACAGAAAACTGAAATGAGAAATGACGCACCTCCAAACATGAGGCGGTTTTACCCAGTTTTGGGCCCATGCATCTAAATCATGTGCCACTAAATTGAGTGACTTTTATAGTGGAACAGTGGGGAAGATAGAAACATCCCACAAATACCCTCATTAGGTCATAGACACATCTGGTTCCCACCAAACAGTCCCTTTCCCAGAGGTTTTTCTTTCAAAGCCTCCCATTTTATTGGGGCTCCCTCCTATTTTATAGGGAGGCAACTCAGCATATCTTTAAGTGGCTTGTCTGTAAGGGGCCATTATTGTGATAGAACACGCTGTGCTCTATCTGGCCTGGAAGCCTCTGGGTAAGTTTGCGATTGGGCAAGACTATATGCATTCTTGGCTTCAAGGGGAATGGAAAGGAGAACAAATAAATTATAAGCATGAAACCTTGGGTCAGCTTTTCTCCTCAGATATGTTTTACAGCAAAGGGATGGAAGACTCTGTTTTATCTTAGAAACAGAAGGGATAGGAATGGGATTGGGGAACTTTAAATTGAATCCAATGGGTCCTAACATTCCTGAGAGAACAGAACACTGTGCTTTGAAGTTCCAGGTCACTTGAATTAGAGAGAGTCCTGCAAGGCTGACTGTGGGGAGAGGATTTGAGCCAACGGGCACTAATCCCCAGAGTTAGTCGCTTGGAAGATGGAAGAGTCTATGATCAGAGTACTTGGCATTTGTTGGCCTCGTATATGAGGCTGAGCCAGATGGGGTGACTCTATATAGACAGTGGTGTTGATTACAGGAAAGAAAATAAAGGCAGGAGATGTAGGTTCTAAGAAAGAATGGAAAACTCCGTAGAAATAAAGAGAAAATTTGCTTCTTAAAAAGGCATCAAGGCTCGTGGTTTTGTTGGAGGTGAACTTGGAGGTAGGAAAAAGAACATGAACAGGGTTAGGGGCAGGCAAGGGAAATTGTTGGGATTCCATTCACTAGACTGCTTCCAAGGATAGGGCTTGTGGGGGCCCAGATTTCTCAGTCTTTCCTAGAAATTTGGGTCCAGAAACCTCAGTTATCCATCATTAAACTCATTTGTCTGAAGAAATGTCATCTCTGTTAGCTGTTACTCGGTTAACATTTCTTCTTCAATTCTGGAAAAGCCTTTTAAGTCCAATGACTTTCCACAGAGTGTGACCTCATCAGAGAGGGGGCATACATGTCTGGCAAACTCAAATAGATCATATGTCTAGAGCTGGAAGGAACCTCTGAGGCCATCTAAGCACTACCCTATCATTTTACAAATGAGGGAACTAGGGCAGAAGTAGGTGAAATGACTTTTCCAATATCACTCAGATAGTAAGCATTTGGGGTGGTATTTGAACTCTCAATTTTCCTGTTCTCAGAATGAATTTTGAAAAGAAGTAGGTTAGAGACACCAGCCTAGTTGTCATTGCTGAAGAGTAAGAAGGAAATCTATTGCAACTCTCAAGCATGCTACATGTTGGGTAGACAAGCTTGTTGGGTTTTTAGGTTTTTGTTTTTGGTAACTGGGATTTCTCCAAAGATAGAATTGAATTATGGAATATGCCACTATGGCTGGCTATGAAACAGCTGGACCAATAGTCGGTAGGAAGCAAAGTAAATATAAACTCGGTTAATTGTATATCGAAGTCTAGAGCTGTAATGAAGTTCTGGATGGGGAGGCAAGGTCTAAGCAAAGTAGCTTTTGGGAGAGTTTATATGTAGGAGAAGATAAGAAACTATCTCACGAATTCCAGTTAGAGAAACAGCTTTTTATAGCTTTTAGCCGGAGCTATGGTCATCTTTCCCCTAAAAGAAAAAAGTAAGAGTCAAGCTTTTTGTAGCTTCTTTGAAGTTTGCAAATGGCTCTGAGTACATGAGCTTACCTAATTCTCATAACAACCCTGAGAAATAGGTACTTTGTTATTTCCGTTTAATAGAGGAGGACACAGGCTGGTCCTGAGACCTGTTAAAGACCTTAGCTTGAAAAGGCAGAGGTTGCCCACTGCATCCTGGGCCATCTCCAGTCTTCCTGATCTATATCTGGCCACTGGACCCAGATGACTCTGGAGGAAACTGGGAGGCTGGTGACTTTGCACAGTCCTCCTACACAGTAATCCAATTCATTTGCAAATCAAGACATCATCTTCCTGATGTTGTGGTCCTCTTCAAGAACTAAGAACAAACAACAAAATAACCCATGAGAACACAGTTCAGCCAAATTAAGTGTCTTCCTAGGGTCATGCAGCTAGTAAATATGGGAATCA
Source organism: Trichosurus vulpecula (assembly GCF_011100635.1). Lineage (NCBI taxonomy): Eukaryota > Metazoa > Chordata > Mammalia > Diprotodontia > Phalangeridae > Trichosurus > Trichosurus vulpecula. Next base: position 69,615,100 of record NC_050577.1, on the reverse strand, counting down.
GTCTTTGAACCTCCATCTGCTTGACTCCAGGCAGTGCTGGCAGTAGTAATAGCTAGCATTTGTAGCACACACCCTGGGAGGTGTGTGCTATTATTATATTCATTTTACAAAGAAGGAAACATAGGCAGATGAAGGCTGCTTGGGGTCACACAGCTTGCAAGAATCTGAGGCTGGGTTTGAACTAGAGATTTCTAATCCCAAGTCCAGAGCTTTCTCCACTGCCCACATCAGGTTTGCAAAGGGCTTTACGTCTATTATTTATTTGATCTTCACAGCATATCTGTGAGGTAGCTACTATTATTTCTCTCACTTTGTAGACAAGGAAATTATGGATAAGAGAGGTGAACTTGGAGGGGTCACCTACTTGGGAAGTATCTAAAACAGTATTTAAACTCAGTTTTTTTTCAGATTCCAAGGCTAGCATTTCACTCACAATTCCACAAAGAAGTCTGTATCATTCTGGATACCAACTGGTATATATTTCTAAAAAGCTACATGTTTTTGGTATCTTCAACTGCTCCTATTGAGCATATAAAGACCTCTTCATCTCTAGAGTGATCCCCCTGGAGTGGAGAGAATTGGAAGAGAAGGGCAAGATGAACTATCTTAGCTGATGTGAAAGTTGGATCCATCTTGGGAGAAAACTTGACCGAATCTGGAGGAAATTTTACCTTCATGGATGACGATGGAATGATGATGAAGAGAAGTCTATGTATGAGGACCAGTTTAAGGGGAGCTTTAGTTTGAAGAACTTGTTTGAAGAAGGAGGAATTTTTTGAGTGAGCACTCAATGGCCAGAAGCTACTGCAGGGAAGTTAACTAGACTGACTCTATTTAACTATTTTGCATCTTATTTGCATTTATTCTCTTTAATAACAATAGCTAGTATCCATGGAAGAGGCCATTCTTGGCTGGACGTTAAAACCACTTTAAGGTTCACAAAGTATTTTACATATGCTAACTCACTGGATCCTCACAAGTTGGTGAAGTTGGTGATATTATCCTTATTTTTAGAGATGGGAAAACTGAGAGATGGTAAGGTTAAGTGACTTGCCTGAAGTCACCCAGCTAGTAAGTGTCTGAGGCTGGGTTTGAACTTAGGTCTTCTTCCTGACTCCAATTTTCACACTGTATCTTGCCACTTTGCTATGTCACTGCTAGACTTCTCTATATCCTTGTTTTCTCCCGTTAGAAAGTAAACTTCTTCAAGGCAGGGATTGTTTCATCTATTGTCTTTGTGTTCCCCAGAACCCAGCACAGCACCACAGTGGGTACTTAATACAGGGCTGCGGATGGATTGATAGGGAGTGGAAGAGGTTGATGTTCTGTGGCTCAATCCAAATGGCCACCTATTTCCATCTTTGTCTAGAAAGTCTTTTTTTTTCTTTTCCCAGATTTTCTAGTTTGTCAAGAAGATTTTTGATACTTAGAGGGAAACTCCCCCTTTTGGCAACCTTTATGCCCTCAGAACCAGGTCTTGAGTTAGGTGGAAAAGAAGGTGACTTGGAATGAAATGGACTGAGTCAGGCAGGCGGTTAGTCAATAAGCAGGCATTTATTAAGCACTTGCTGCATGCCAGGCACTGTGCTGAGTGCTGGGAATACAAAGAATGGCAAACACATGGTCCCTGCCCTCGTGAAGCTTCCATTCTAAGGCAGAAGACAACATATAAGTAACTCTGTCCTAACAGATATGGAAGGTGATCTCAAGCTGTAGGGGGGAGGAAGGGACCCAGAAAGGCTTGCTACAGAAGCTGGACCTGGAAGAAAGAGAACACAGGAATAGAGATGCCAGATTGAAAGGGACCATTCTTGGTTGGACATTAAGATAAATTGTATGGGCATAGACCAATATCTTACACCACATACCAAAATAAAGTCAAAATGGGTTCATGATTTAGGAATAAAGGCTGATACTATAAGCGACTTGGGAGAGCAAGGAATAGTTTACCTATCAGATTTATGGAAAAGCAAAGAATTCATGACACAACAAGAGATAGCATTACAAAATGCAAAATGGATAATTTTGATTATGTTAAATTGAAATGTTTTTGTATAAAAAAAAGCCAATGCAACAAAGATTAGGAGGGAAGCAGAAAATTGGGAGAAAATCTTTATAATTAGTGTCTCTGATGAAGGCCTCGTCTCCAAAGTATACAGGGAACTGAGCCAAATTTATAGGAATACAAGTCATTCCCCAATTGCAAAATGGTCAAAGGATATGAACAGGCAGTTTTCAGAGGAAGAAATTAAAGATATCTATAGGTATATGAAAAAATGTTCAAAATCGCTACTGATTAGAGAAATGCAAATCAAAACAACTCTTAGGTACCACATCTCTCCTGTCAGATTGGCTAAAATGACAAAACAGGAAAATGATAAATGCTGGAGAGGATGTGGGAAAATTGGAACATTGTTACATTGTTGGTGGAGTTGTGAACTGATGCAGCCATTCTGGAGAGCAATTTGGAACTATGCCCAAAGGGCTATAAAAATGTTCATACCCTTTGACCCAGCAATACCATTTCTAGGGTTGTATCCCAAAGAGATCACACAAGTGGGAAAAGGACCCATATGTGCAAAAATATTTATAGCAGCTATTTTGTAGTAGCAAAGAATTGGAAATCAAGGTGATGCCCATCAACTGGGGAATGGCTGAACAAGTTATGGTATATGAAGGTAATGGAATACTATTGTGCTACAAGAAATGGGGATGATACGGACTTCATAACAACCTGGAAAAACCTACACAATATAATGCTGGGCAAGCAGAGCAGAGCCAGGAGAACATTATCCACAACCACAGATATATGGATTCTGTGATGACTAACCCTGATAGACTTCGCTCTTCTCAGCAATACAAGGTTCAAAGACAACTCCAAAGGACTCATAATGGAGAGAGCTATCTACATCCAAAGAAACAACTATGGAGTCTGAATGCAGATTGAGGCACACTGTATGCTCGCCTTTTTTTTTCCCTTTGTTTTTTTTTCCTCTTTTGTATTTTTTTTGGCTTTGTTTCTTCTTTCTCATGATTCATACCATTGGTCATAATTCTTCTTTACAACTTGACTATTGTGTAAATAAGTTCAATGTGAAGTTATATGTAGAAGATACATCAAATTCCATGCTGTCTTCAGGAGGGAATGGGGGGAAGAAAATCTGGAACTCAAACTATGTGGAACTGAGTGTTGTAAACTAAAAATAAAAAATCTCAAAAAAATAATGAAAGAATATTTTAAAAAAGATAGATTGTCTTTGATGTGACTTAATAGCACCAAAACTCTGGATGTTAGGGAAGGAGAAAGAAAATAGATTGGAATACTTAGGATCTTAGAGTTAGAACTGGTAAAGACTTTAATGGTTGAGTCCAACTCCCTCATTTTACAGATGATAAAGGGAGACCAACAGAGGTTAGGTGACTTTCCCAGGCTCCCCCAACTAGGAAGAGTATCAGTTGGGACTCGAACCCAAGCCTTCCTGACTCCAAGTCCAGGACTCTATCCATGTTGTCTCATACCAGTCAAGGCAAAGTATGTCCTTTGATGGGCTTTTTGAGAAATCCCACCCATAAAATTTTAGAGGCAGAAGGTATGTAAGAGATCATCTAATCTGTTTTCATTTTACAGATAAAGGAATTGGATCCAGAAACATGAAATTGCTGGTGTCAAATTTCAAATTCTACTTATGGTCAAGGTGGTCTGGCTTCAGAAATCCTTGTCCATTGCTTTCTGGTTCATGGACAGCTGGCGTCAGTGTGAGGACCTGGCTGTGCTAGTCATTCCAATGCCAGTGAGGAATCGTTGGGGACTCTGGAGCCTACTGTCTGCAAAGGCAGGTGTGGAGGAAGCGGGATTAATTAGTACTACTTCTGTTACGTCAGATTAGTCTATTTTGCCATATATAATTTATTCATTTTATCCTCAGAACAATGATGCAATGATGATTGCTATTATTTATTTGGTGAGGGACTTGACCTGTGATTTCATTGGTGCACTCAGTTAATAAGCATTTGTTAAATGATTACTATGTTCCAGGCACTCTGATCAATCAATAAACATTTATTAAGCACCTACTATGTGCCAGTCCCTGTGCTAAACTCTAAGGATAGAAAAAGGCAAAAGACAGCCCCTGCCCTCAAGGAGATGGAGGTGGAGAGGAAGAGATGAGGGGAATGAGGAGGAGGAGGAAGAGGAGGAAAAAGAAATGGAGAAGAGGAAGAGAGAAGGAAAGGAGGAGAAAGAGGAGAAGGAAGAAGAGGAGAAGGTGAAAATGGATTTGGGGTTGGAGTTGGGAAGGAGGGTCTTGAATATCTTTACTAAAAAAGCCTGGAATTTGAATTGTGACAGTCCTATGTAAAAAGATAATAAAAGGGTAACCATTTATCTGCAGACTAGGCCCAGATGGTTCCTGTCTTAGTGGTTCTTAGTTGTGGTACAATGGAAATAATGCTGGGTTTGGAGTCAGAAGAACTGGGGCTCTACCAATTTATTACCCATGTGACCCTGGGCAAATCTCATAGCGTGAATTTTCTCATGTATAAAGGGGTTGGATGAGATGGCTATTGAGGTCCCTTTTGGATCTAAATCTATGGCCCTATGAATTGTTATATACAGCAGTCAGAAGAGGAGGAAAAAAACAAAAACAAATAAAATTCATATCCTTGACCAGAGGTTCTTAATCTGGGTTCTATGGACTTGTTTTTTAAATATCTTGATAATTCTATTTCAGCATCATTTGTTTCCTTTGTAATTCCATGTATCTTCTTTTAGGCATTTAAAAAAATTATTTTGAGACAGGAAAGTGAATAAGCATTTATATTGCATACCTACTATGTGCCAGGAATTATGCCAAGTATTTTGCAAACATTTTGTCATTTGATCCTCTCAACAACCCCATGAGGTAAGCGGCTGTATTATCCCCATTTTACAATCAAGGAAACTGAGAAAAAGAGAAGTTAAGTGACTTTTCTAGGGTCATATAGTTAGTAAATGTCTGAGGTCAGATTTGAACTTAGGTCTCTCCCTGACTCCAGGCCCAACACTCTATTCACTGCAGGGCCAACTGCCTCTAAAAGGTTCTGCCTAAAAGGCCCATGAAACAACAACAAAAAGTCCCTGCCCTGGACTATATGGGGGTAAGGTAGGGAAGGAACAGAGGTGAAAATCACTTAGCAAACATTTTTAAAAGCAAAATTTATTTTTTTTAATTGACAAAAATCTATTTCCTTTTCTCTCTCAGCTCATCTAGCATTTACTAAGCACTTGCTCTATGCTAGGAACTATTCCAAGTCCCAGTGATAGAACAACAACAAAAAATCCAAACAGCTGCAGATAGATAGAGCACACTTTCCCTAGATTAGGCCATAGCTCACAGGTACCATTGAACCAGGGATGTGCTGGTGAAATATTTCAACAGCCAGCTCTCTGCGAAAAAAAAGAGTACTCACAACACACTTTACAGTTTTGTCTGTATTATTAACACTTTATCCATCATTTTCTTCAATTTAGAGTCTGGACATAACCAAAACAATAAATCAAACCCTGATTTGCAGCATTTGCCAATTTTCAAGGTGAGAACCCTGAAACTGAAAATTTAACAACTGGCTTTTATAAGCTGGCCCCAGCACACTCCTGCACTGTTATAAAACATTATTTCGCAGGCACAAAGCCTACAGATGAGGTGCCCATGGTACAAACTCTGAGGAATCATTCGATTCTATCTTTGGGGAATCCGGATCCATTCCAGAGCTATTCCAGAGTTCTACTTTGGGATGATCCCTGATGCCATGGACTTCCAAGTGAGGCCCTCTAATGGGGTTCAAGTTCAGTCAGAGATGGTACTAAGCAATCTCAATGTATCACTTGACTGAACTCTAAGTGGAAGAGAGGATCTAGAGGTCTACTATGTTCCCCTGGCAAAGCTGAAGCAAGGATGTCACTTGCTTAGTCCTCCATCCAGACTCTTAGGAGTACCCTATGCCTGGTATCTGGCTGGATGCTCCTTGCTGGTGGCATGACTGACATTGAAACAGAGTAGGGATAGGAGCCTGGCAAGACCCCATGGAGAAGTCATTGGAGCTGTAATTGAGGAGTAGATGTAGGGGTGATTACATCTAATGGTGAAGTGAGTTGGAGCCAGGAATACCAGGATCCAGGAAATGCCTGACAGCTGAGAAAAGCAGCTGACAATGTTAGGGAGGGAAAGAAACAGATTAAGTGTTAGGAACGGGAGAGATAAAGGCTGGGATGAAATACAAGGGAATCGAGCTGAAGGCAGTGAGAAATGGAACAATGGTGAAGTGTGAGTGAAACATGTCAAATGATGGGCAGACAAATGGGCAGTCAGAGCCTTTGGTGGGGAAGGGGTACAGGTAGCAGCTTTAGAACAAATCAGAGGCAATAAGACAGGTGTCATGACCATCCTCATCGGGAGATGTTTTACTTTTTGCTTCCTCTAAGCAAGAGCTTTGGTGAGTACATTTTGACTTTTAAACAAAATTTCTAAGTCATATTCAAGATGTGACCATAATTAGTAAGCATCAAAGGTGGTATTTGAACCTGATTCGAACCTGATTCTTCCTGATTCCAAGCCCAGCATTCCATCTGGTACACCACCATGGCTCTCCAAAGAAGAGTCCCCCCGGATATCCTTTGGTTCCCACCTCAAATGATAACTTTCTCTTTGCCAGCTTCCCTGCCAACTTGTTAGCTCTCACTGCCACACCCAACGTTGTTTTCTCTGTCTCTTGCTTGAACCACACCCAAAGGTTCTATAGTGGCTTTTGATAACATTATGGATCAAGGCCAGGGACCTCACCCTTGGCACCAAAACCCTTCACCAGGATACCCAGAATTACTTCTTGCCTTCGACTTTTCCTCTGACCCTGCCAAATTCTCCCTTTCCTCCTAGGCATATCTGCTCTAGATCGTGGTGATTTTAGCCTTCCATCAAGCAGTAAGCACCACAGGCTTTAACTAAATACCCCTTCCATCATCCCCACCCTGAATTCAACTTTGCCCCATCATTCTGATAGCTCCTAGGATACCATCTGACAATCATAGGAACATAGATACAGAACTGGAAGGGATCTCAGCATCCATCTGGACTGACTCTCTGATTTTACAGATAAGGAAACTAATGTCTAGGGAACTGAAGTGGTTTGCCTGCCCAAAGTCTCTCAGGGAGTAAGGGGCACAGGCAGGGTTTGAGGGCAGACTCTGACTTCAGATCCAGGCCTCTTTTCATACTATGCCCTTGTCCTTTGCCTCTTGCCTGCAGATTTCCCGGGTTGATTGGATGAGAACTGACTTTCCATCCCCTGTCTAGCAGGGTATTTCCAGTATTGTGTTTTTTCCTATCCTCCCCACTCCAAATACATTCGTCCTTGAGATGTATGAGATGAAATAACATACTTTATTGCCTGGTTTTGTATTGTTTAAATGTTTGCATTGTTGTTTGGACAATTTTCTGTCTGTGTGTATCTACACATGTGTGTATTTGTCCATTTCTTAGCTTGTAAGCTCTCCAAAGGGCAAGGGAGGTCTTTATAATTCTCCTTATTCAATGTCTTGTGCAGTTCCCTAGGCAAAAAGGTGCCTAGTTATGTTTGATTATGATGGTAGTGATGATCATGAAGGAAGAGGAGGAAGATAAGGAGAAAGAGGAAGAGGAGGAGTAGGAGAAGGATTAGAAAAAGAAGGAAGAAGAAGAAAAGAAGGAAGAGGAGAAGGAGACAAAAGAGGAGGTGGAAGAAATTTACTTTGAGAGCAGACATTTGGAAATTATCTGAGAAAGGCCTTCAAAATTACAAGAATGAAATTCAGCGAGGCCAATAGGTGTCTGTTCAATCTGGAATTGCTTTTAAGAAATCATCTCCTGGGGAAATGATTCAGCAGACCTCCCCTCTGTGTTCTCTCTGGATGTTTCCCTGCTGTTCTGGACTGGGAGATTTTTTTTTTTGGTTTTTAATCTTTGTCATTACCTAGGAAGATTTTGCATTGGAGCACATATCTTTGTTTCTCTTGGCAGATTTGCCTGGGAAATGGCCAAGAAAGGAAGTGACAGAGATCCCACAGTTTAAGGGTAAAGCCCCCATGGTTCCAATTCTGGTCATTTCTTGTTAGAGCTTTGTTTTTTCCCTTTTGGTTATAATAACCCTTGTGGATTTTCAGGGGATTATTACTTCATTCAAATTATGGAAACAAGGAGATCCAAAGTTCAGGTTTTTCCCAATTAAAGGAAAAGGGAAAACAAAGAATGGTTGACTTGGCTTTGAAAATATAAGCAGGACCATGTACAGGAAACTGTGCTTCCGAATAAAGCAATGCTTTACAGGACAAAAACGTTTTAATTGGACATTATTTGTATAGAAAATACTTATACAGAGCCTCTCATCCAAGCCTCTTACCATACTTTGCTCACATGAAGCCACATTTATCATCCCCACTTTGTGGATGGCTATGATGCACTCCAGGGATTAAACTGTGTTCCAAGGCAAATAGGGAAGTGATGCTGGAAATGCAGCCAAGAGTCCTGACCCCTGTTTTTCTATTTAGACAGTCATCCTCAGCATCTCTAGAGCAGCCCTTGGTTAAGCATTTCTGCAGCCCGGGACCCTTAGGTCATTGCCAACAGTCTTAGGAGGCACGATGATGAATAAATTTGTAAATAAATCTGCACTAAGATACACACTTAATGAAATTTAATAGTGTCACATAAGGACATTAAACCTGACATGACAATATTAAATTTTAAGAATGAGAGGACCTTGGTTTTAATCCCATTTCTGATATAGAGTACCTCACTTTCCTTCTCTGTAAAATGAAGGGTTTGGGCTAGATTAATATCCATTTCTTAAGGTTTGCAGATGAGGAAAATGAAGCCAACGAGAGGTTAAATAACTCGGTAACTAGCAAGTCTCTGAAGTAGAATTTGAACTCGGGTCTTTCTGACCTCAAGTTGATTATTATTCATTGTGCCACATAAGCTGCCTCTATGGCTAAATATCCTCTGGGATCTCTTCTAGCTTTACATCTTATTATCCCATGACATAAACCCATAAACTTCTTGAATCTGAGCCATTCTCTGCCGTTAAAATCCCCTTCCATCTGTTTTCTTTCTCACCATTTAAGCCCCCATCCCCCTGGGAACCACTTGCTTCTTTTGCTATGGAAGCTGATAAAACGTCTGTCCAGTCCCCTTTCTGCCTTCTGGCTGGTGGGCATTTTGCCACCTATGTTGCCATGAGAGTTGCCACTGGAGTGGCATCCCTATCCCCTAAAGAATTATAGAATCTTGGAGTTGGAAGGAAAATTTTCAAGTTATTTCATCCAATTTCCCACCTGAAGTAAGAATGACCTCTACTACAATGCCTCAATTGATGGGTGTAGCCCAATGTCACCTTGATGAGGCTCCGTTTTCAGGCTCCCTTTTACATTCAGGTTGATGACATTGTTGGGATACTCAGGGGGTTTTCAGTCTTAGCATTTAAAAAGACTCCAGACTCAAGGATCTAACTCTGAGTCCCCAACAAGATATCACTTTTTATCAGACCAAGTCTAATGACATGGATTCAAACAAGATTTGAACAGAATAGAAAGGTAAATAAGGAAGGGAGGAAAATTTCTCCCAAGTACAAAAGGTTATAATCTCCCAGAGATTTCTGGGTTGTCTATCTCCCCAGAAACTCATACTCCTATGGTTGTGTCCCAGCTGAAATAGCTTTCTTTCTTTCTTTTGACTCAGTCTCCTGTGATATCCTTAGACATGCTATTCTGACTCCTGAGCTGCTAATTGTTAACTTCTCTACAGAGACACTTCTGTCACCTGCTTCTGTGACTCTTCTTTGCTGAGCTATAGCTCCCATTGGCTAGAGTTGTCTTTATCATTATCAATCTTTTGTTAGACTGCTCAGGCCAAAACATATCTCAGGATAATCAGTCTATTTTTAACTCTTTTACTAGTCAGGCCCATAGCCTAATTTAGTCAGCACGTGTAAATCTCTCAGGTAAAAGCCTTTTTTTTCTGGAGGACCATCCTCCCCCACTCCCCACCCTCAGTGCAGACTCCCTCAGACCACTTAATGTTTATACTGGGGTGAGTCAAATCTTATCAGCTCTCACCATGTACTGGATAACTAGCTCTGCCATATGGCCATCATCCAGGAGTATAATACCTGCAGAGAAGGGTCCTGCCATCCTGGCCACCACGAAGTGTTGACACTGCCACTGACCATTGGCCCTGCTTCTCGGCTCCTTTAGTAGCTTATCATCTAGGAAGACAACCTGGTAACTTCTTCTGCAGGTGCTACAGCCCCTCCCTCCAGCAGCAGCCACAAATACTGAAGGCTCAGAAAAGAAAGTCCTCATGACCAAAAAGTCCTTGGCACCATCAAATGACTCAACATCAGAAATAGATATTGTTTTATTAATCGAAATGACACTAGGGAAGATTTATGACTATCTGCATTGCTGCTGTACCATAAGGACTGCTGGGCCTTTTTATCTAACAGCTAAAGCCTCCTATATGTACCATCTACATTATTGTGAACCCCTTGAGACTAAAGACTTTGTACCCTTAGCACTTAGCACAGTGCTTTGCCTATAGAAAGTACTTAATAAATGCTTTTTATTCTGTAATTCATTTATTTATTCATGCATCCATTCAATGAGAGATTGCAAAGGGGCAGGATGCAGCTTTCAACCATTGCCCTACATTTCTATGGCAACCTCCAGATTGCCCCAAACTTATGCTAGTATACAAACTTTGCTTGAACATTTTCAGTGACAAGGAGCTTGGTGCCACATAAGACAATCCATTCCAATTGTAAAACCTCGAAACATTATACAATGCTTCTCTTTCTTTCACATGGTAGTCCATCATGTTATATGTTCATGTTACATGTTCGTAGTTACATAGAACTATCATGTTCTCCCTATTATCTCTTCTCCAGGCTAAACATTCCTAGTTCCTTTGGTCATTCACTTCCTCTGCACGTGGTGCAGTTTATCAATGTGCCTCTTAATGTGTGGTGCCCAGAAATGAACATAAGGCTCCACATGTGGTTCAGCCAGTGTCAAGAATGATAGCACTATCACCTCCCTTGCTCTGGTTGCTATGTTCCTATCAATGCATCTGAAGTTCTCCAGAATTTCGAACATCCCTATTCTATTTCATCTTGAGATTTTTGACCTGTTCCTCCAGCCTGTTATTAACTTTTTAAAACTTGATTTTGTCCTCCAAAGATAATAACTATCTCTCTAGACTTAGCATCATCAGCAAATTTGGTATGCTTTCTACATCTTTACTTAAGTTGCTGATAGAAATTTTGAAGAAGCCAGGATGAACTACATACTATGGGATTAGAGGCTCCCATCCAGATCCATCAGTCAATGTTCTTTGTCCAGCTATAAATCGACTTCTCATTATATAGCTATCTTGTTCATAAGAATATTATGAGAGACTACAAAATGTCTTGCTGGCTTCAGGGACGCGGTGTCTAAGAAGTTCAGTGCAACTACTGTTCCCCTAGTAGAATTCACCAACTTCCTTATCTAGTTCACTCCTGATTCATTTATTTATTGGTTCTCATAATCTCCTTACTTGATATTAGCTCATTTGTAAAGGGCTGCAGGTCAGAGGATGTAGGGAGAAGGAGCAGCATGGTGGGATAAAAAATGCTTGATCTGGAGCCAGATGTCCAGGGTTCAAATGTTGGCTCTACCACTTACTACCCATATGACTTTAGGCCAATCATTTAACCTCTCTTGGCCTTGGTTTCCTCATCTGTAAAATGAGGGAGTTTCAGTAAATAACTTTGAAGGCCTCTTCCAGCACTGTCCTCCTTGATACAAAGTAGTATATACTTCAAGGTCTGACAGCCATTCTAGTCAGGCTGTATTCCTGGCAGAGCTGGCTGACCATTTCCTGGATGACTCTTTTGTATGTCATGGCACATCCTACACTAAGACAAAAGGGACCCTGGGTAGCTATATCACAGATCAATACATGCCCCCTCTGTATCCCTTATTTGAATATCAATCTATTATTTATAGATAAATTCCCTATGAGCATAAACCATGTATACTCTTCTCCTTAGAGCCAAACAGACCATTATAATCACAAAGGCCCTCGCCAACTCTAACATTCTGTGTTCTATGTTCTTATCTTAGGCTTCAGTTCCCTTTAAACCGTGTTTGTTCTGCCCTTTTCAATTTGGAAATTATTCTCCTTGACAGAAAAAAAAAATGGAAGCAATGTTAGCTGAGTAATTTTGCTTTCTTTCTGTCATCTGTTACCATGCTGCCCCCAAGAAACGGTCTTATCTGTTCTTTGGACTTTTTTTGCTCTTAATGTGCTTGTTTTTTAAAGATCCTTTTGTTTTCCTTACTTTTTTTTTTCAGGCTTTAGCGCATTCTGGGTTTAGCGTTTCCCATCTTGCTTTTTGTGTTTGTATGAGTTTTTATGTTTGTCCTTGACTATGTGCCTTACTTTCCATCTTTTGTATGGATCTCTTGGTAGGAAGACCTGAGTTCAAAAGTCAGCTTGATATGAGTCATGTGACTCTCAGAAAGTCACTTAACCTCTACCTGTCGGTTTCCTTAACTGTAAAACTGAAATGATAATAGTGCATATCTCCCAAGGTTGTTGCTAGGATCAATTGAATGGATACTTATGTAAAGTGCTTAACATAGTGCCTAGAGCATAGTAGGTGCTTAATAAATGCCTGTTCCTTTTTCCTTCTCCCTTATCCTTTTTAAAAGCTGAACTCCTTGAAAAGTATTCAGATTAGTAAAGCTAGAAGGCACATTGGGCGAAGCAAGGATGCATATTATCATCACTAATGTTCAATATCGTACTAGAAATGTACTAGCTATTGCAAAAAGAGAAGAAAAAGAAATAGAAAGTATTAGAACAGGCAATAAGGAAGCAAAACTATAGAACCCTAGAGAATCAACTAAAAAACTAGAAATAACGAGCAACTTCAACAGTTGTAGGATAAATGAATAAACCCACATAACTCATCAGCATTTCTATATACTACCAACAAAACCCAGTAGCAAGAGATAGAAAGAGAAATTCCACTTAAAATAACTGCAAACAATATAAAATACCTAGGAGAATACCTGCCAAGACAAACCCAGAAATGATATAAACACAACTACAAAACACTTTTCATACAATTAAAGACAGCTCTAAAAATTGGAGAAATGTTAATTGCTCATGGATAGGCTGAGCCAATATAATAAAAAATGACAATACTACCTAGGTTAATTTACTTATTCAATATTAAAACAATCAAACTACCAAAGAATTATTTTATAGAGTTAGAAAAAATAAAAACAAAATTCATCTGCAAGAACAAAAGGTCAAGAATATCAATGAAAAAATGTGAAGGAAGGTGACCTAGTTGTTTCAGATTTCAAACTGTATTACAAAGGGGTAATCAACAAAACAATTTGGTACTGGCTAAGAAATAGAGTAATGGATCAGTGGAATAGATCAAGCATGGAATACACAGTAGTAAATGATCATAGTAATCTAGTGTTGGGTAAACCCAAAGACCCAAGCTTTGGAGATAAGAACCCAACATTTGACAAAAACTGCTGGGAAAACTGGAAAGCAGTTTGGCAGAAATTTAGGATAGACCAACATCTCACATCTTATACCAAGATAAGGTCAAAATGGATAAATGATGTATACATAAAGGATGATATCCTAAATAAATTACAAGAGCATGAAAAATTTACCTGTCAGATTTATGGATAAGGGAAAGTTTATCACCAAACAAAAAATAGGTAGGATCATGGGAAGAAAAATAGCTAAGTTTGATTACATGAAAATTTTTGCACAAACAAAACTAATGCAGCCAAAATTAGAAGGAAAACAGGAAGCTGGGGGAAAATTTTACAGCAAGTTTCCCTGATAAAAGGCCTCATTTCTCAAATATATAAGTAATTGAGTCAAATTTATAAAAATAGACATTCCCCACTTGATAAATGGTCAAAGGATAAGAACAGATAGTTTTCAGAAGTCATATGAATCACTATAATCATACTAAATCACTATTGATTAGAGAAATACAAATTAAAGCAACTCTGAGGTACTACCTCACACATATTAGATTGACTAACATGACAGAAAAGGAAAATGACAAATTCTTGAGGGGATATGGAAAAATTGGGACACGAATGCAGTGTTGGTGGAGTTGTGGACAAGTTCGAACATTCTGGAGAACAATTTGGAAGTATGCCCAAAGGACTACAAAACTGTACATAGCCTTTGACCCAGCAATACCACTACTAGGGCTGTATCCCAAAAAGATAAAAGAAAAGGGAAAATGACTTATTTGTATAAAAAAAAAATTTCTCACACTTTTTTTTGTAGTGACAAAGAATTAGAAATTGGGGGTATGCCCATCAACTGGGGACTGGCTGAACAAGTTGTCATATATGAACATAATGGAATACGACTGTGCTATAAGAAATGGTGAGTAGGATGGTTTCAGAAAAACCTGAGAAGACTTATATGTACTGATACAAAGCGAAGGGAGCAGAACCAAGAAAACATTGTACACAGTAACAGCAATACTGTAAGGATGATCAACTGTGAAAGACTTGGCTACTCTGTTCAAGACAATGGTCCAAGACAATTCCAAAGGATCATGATGAACAAAGCTATCCACCTCTAGAGAGAGAACTGGTGAATTCTGAAAGCAGATTGAAGCATATTTAATTTTACTTTCTTTATTTTTCCTGTTTTTGTGTGTGTGTTTTCTTTTCCAAAATAGCTAATATGGAAACATGCTTTGCATGACTTTACTTGTATAATCAATATCAAATTGCTTGCTTTCTCAAGGAGGGGGGAAGCATGGGAGGAGGGAGAAATTTGGAAATCAAAATTTTTAAAAATTATTATTAAAAATTTATATGTAATTGGGATATATTTAATTTTATACATATACATGTCCACACATACAGTTTTTAAAAATGACTTGCCCAGGGTCAAACATCTACCAACTAACAAAGGCAGGACTGGAACCCAGATCTTCCTGATACCAAGTCCAGCATTCTATCCTCTACCCCACACTGCCTGCCTTGCAGGTTTGTTGCACTCAAGACTGAGCAAGGATAGCAGGGATATAAATAAGGGAGATGTTCAGAAGCCTGAGGTTGGAGAAGGGAATAGCATTTATTACTATTAAGTACTTACTATGTGATAGGCACCCATGCCAAAAACTTTATGAATATTATTTCATTTTGATCTCTACAACAACCCTGAGAAGTACTGGTATTACCCCCATTTTATAGATGAAGAAACTGAGGCAAACACAGGGTAAGTGACTTGCCCAGGGTCATACTATTAGTAAGCATCTGAGGTTGGATTTGAACTTACGCCTTCCTGACTCCATTGTATTACCTAGGTGCTTCAAGAGCTGTTAATAAGAATTCTGACTCTGGAAGTCTCAAGGAATAGTTTCTCTGGCTATTTAAAGGCATTAAAAGAAGGAGGCTTTTAGTACACATCAGAGTGTCTTGATTTGTGTGTGTGTATATGTGTGTTTAAACTGTTTTCTTTATGCTTTTTGTTTTTACGTCACTCTCAGTTCTTGCCATCTCACCCACATGTCACCCCCCTGCAGAATTTGTCTACCTTATTAGTCCATGCCATTGACCCAGTTAGTTCTTTTTTATGAGCCATTAGTTTGTTGAAGGTAATGAGTGAAGGGCACTTTTGGTGCAAATGATGCCAAGTCTATGCCTTGACCTTTCTGCACATTGGCCAGGCAGCCATAAAAGTTTAAGAGGAGCCATTAGTGGAAGCATTTCCAGGCCAGGAAGTAAGGTCAAATGTTTATTGTTCTGACCTTTCCTTCAATATTTGGCGTTCAGTCCCATTCTCAAGAACATAAATTGAAGAATCTTCCCCAATTGGATGTTGAATCAGATTGAAATCAATAAAGACCTCTTGTTCCCTTGGATAAAGGGCCACACTAATGAGTTCTGTCCAAAGCTTTACCAATTCAGGCTGTGAAACTCTTTGAACCTTTACAAAGCAGGTTTAAAGAGATTGAGAGATGATGTAAATGTTTCAAAGGGACAGGCAGCCTTTTGCTTCTTGCAGCAAGAACCAAACATAGTGGATGCCAAGGCTAGTGTCAGCAGTGATGCCCCATTAGTAGGTGCCTTGGGGTGAGAGAATTGTTATAACTTCCTTGTGCTACAGTACATTGTATTAGATGCTGCGCAAAACTGCAATAAAAAACCATGAGGGAGCTTACAATACAAGAGGAACCCAAGACAGATAGAGAAAAATCACCGTATCCCACCCCACCTCTCCACCAAATGCAAGGAACTCTCTCTCTCTCTCACACACACACACACACACACACACACACACACACACACAATGTCCTTTTACTACTGGTTCAGCTATTTTAGACCTTTATGGGCTTTAAAAAAAAGTTCTCTAAAAGATGGTGATGGCACAGAGAACCATTAAATTGTGGCCATGGTGGCTGCTTTCAGCTTATCTGAAAAACTCCTTGGACTCCTTAAAGTGGCCAATGTGATTAATTGTCAAGATGATAAGAACATTAGCAAGGCACAGCTCACATGGCTGACCCAGCACCCAGCACCAAAGCCTTCAGTGAAAGATTAAATGGTGGAACCCCAAAACTTCTCCCCTTCTTGCCTTCAGAGATAAGGAACTCAAAAAGAAATGACCTTTTTGGGCTCTGAAGACACTGCAAGGGTCGCTTGGGTAAGACCCTCTGGTGTCTTAATGAATGAGAAGTTATAGGGGTCTCATTCCTACCTACCTGTCTAGAACCGACTCATCCTTCAGGGACCATATCAAACTTTACTTTTCATGAAAGAAAGTTCAGGACTCTGTATAACTTCATTTGGGGTTTTCTTGGCAAAGATACTGAAATAGTTTGCCATTTCCTTCTCCAGTTCATTTTACAGATGAGGAAACTGAGGCAAACAGGGTGAAGTGACTTGCTCAGAGTCACACAGCTAGTTTCTGAGGCCAGATTTGAACTGAGATCTTCCTGACTCCAATCCAGCACTCTATCCACTGCGCCACCTAGCTGCCCTAGAAAACTCCCTCTATCAATACAAATCAGCCCTTTCTCTATATCTTATAGGCACAGAGTTGCCTAGAGCCTTGGTATCAAATTCAAATAGGGGCCATTAAACCATACGCAAAGATCCCTGCAGGCAGCATGTTGATTTAGAAAACCATATATTAACTGTATCTATGTTTTATTGAATTTTTATTTTGTTAACCATTTCCTAATTACATCTTAATCTGGTTTGGCCTCACTCAAGAGTGCTATGGGCCCCAAACTAAGAGTCTGGCTTGCCCAGGATCAACCAGATCCAGACCATAAGTTTCAGTTGTGGGATTAGAACCCAGGCTTCCTGACTTCTGGGCAGCTCACTCTCTACTACATGGTGTTGCCTTTCTGCCACTTAGTATGCACTCAGCACAGTGCCTGGTACATAATAATAAGAGTTTATTGACTGGGTCAATAGAAAATGAATTGAATTGAAGGTGGGTCTCTCATGTAGCAAGAGCAAGGCACAACTAATGGACACAGCCCTTCATGCTGCTTTGGTATCCACATGATGTAAGAGGTCAATATATTGACATCCAAACCATTAAGGGGGTGCCTCCCCACCTTTGGAGAGGACCTGGCCACCTCCCTGGGCAAGTGTTTTAATCCAATAAATCCAATCTCCCAATAGATAGCTTGTATAATTGATTTGAACTCAGGGTTGCTAAAATGAAAAATGTACAAAAACATCATTTCTTCCCTAAGGAAACTAGCAAACTATTAAACAACCACCAGTGATTATGTTGCCGGCAGGTACGCAAAATGAAAACAGCAATGCGAAACAACAACTCTAAGGTGGAGGAAGCAAATATTACAACTACTGCCTACCTCCTTTATTCCTGCCTGTAGATTGATTTGCATAGCAATTCAATTCAATGAAGATTTATTAAATACCAATTATGTTTGAGGCACTTTGCCGGATTGGGAGTGGTGTACCTCCTTGATCCAGCCCTACTTAGTTCCTTTGCAGTTTTGTTAGGTCATGTATCACAGGATGATTTGAGGGACCATAGATTGGCAATCAGGAATTTGAAGGAAATTTGGAGGAATTTTATGATCCCAAGTCAGAGAGCTGACTGGGGCTAGGGACTTTGAGTGAGGACAACAGATGCATAGTAAAAGAAGAGGCTTAATCTTAGCTTATGGGCATCTGCTAGCTTTTGCTGGTTTCAGCTTTGGACAACTATAATGGCCTTAGGCTATATGGATTATGAGAGGTTTAACTCTTCCTTGTAAGGGAGAGGCTTCCTAGATATTGCACCACAGCAGATGGTAGTAAAGACTCAGCAGATGGCCCCAAGAGGTGAATAACTGGATATCAGTACATGGTAGCCAAAGGGAAGCTCAGTAAATAGTAGAGACGAGTGGAGACGTACATCAGGGACAACATAATATCTAGGGAAGAGCAGAGAAGAACCTGCCTGGACCCAGGATAGAGAAATAGAGACCATGTCTATGACATTGTCAGAGCACACTGATAGCTTTAAAACACCAGTGGTGTTGAGTTTCTCTGCCCACTCATATGTTACTTACATGAGCCAGCCTTTATACATGTTCCTTGACTACATATCTTCTCTTTGTGTGGTGGTGGGTAACCTATAGGAAAGAGTAGCCTTGTGGGGAGAGAGGACATCTTTTCTAGTCACTTAATTTGCTATACTCTTCAATTACATCTATTTTGCTTTGAATGAATGTCCTTTAAAGTTGGCTTGCTACAAATAAAAAAAAATTGGTAGGGGCCCTTGAACTTTGGGTATAAGTAGGTGACCCAGAAAATGTCTTGAATCTAGGGTCATTTCCTGGAGTCTTATATATGATGAGTAACATCAGTTGCTAGGCTTCCATTTGTCAGTAACTACTCTTTGCCCAAGGAAAACAAAGCATAGTATGGCCCTGACTGAACTCAAAACACTGTAAAATAACTCAGTGAATGTGACAAATACTGTAAGAAAGCCATCTAATGAGCATTTTTCAGAAATAATTACTTGCTTTTCCCAAAGTATTCCCTATCTGACCCATCAATACCACTTCTAGGGCTGTATCCCAAAGAGATCATACAAGGGGGGAAAGGACCCATATGTACAAAAATATTTATAGCTGCTCTTTTTGTGGTGGCAAAGAATTGGAAATCAAGGGGATGCCCATCAATTGGGCAATGGCTAAACAAATTGTGGTGTATGAATGTAATGGAATACTATTGTGCTATCAGAAATGAGGAGCAGATGGACTTCATAAGAACCTGGAGAGTTTTATATTATCTAATGATGAGTGGAGAAAGCAGAACCAGGAGAACATTGTACACAACCACAGACACATTGCTTCTGTGATGACTAACTTTGATAGACTTGGCTCTTCTCAACAGTGCAAGGTTCTAAGACAGCTCCAAAAGACTCATGATAGAAAAGGCTATCCACATCCAGAGAAAGAATTACTGAATCTGAATGCAGATTGAAGCAAACTATTTGCTCTCTCTCTCTTTTTCTTTTTTCTTTTCTGTTTTGTTACATCTTTCTCATGGTTCATTTCATTGGTCATAATTCTTCTTTACAACTTGATTATTGGGAAAATAAGTTTAATATGAAGGTATATGTAGAACATATATCAGATTACATGCTGTCTTGGGGGGGGGAAAGGAAGGAGAAAGAAAATTTGGAACTCAAAAACTTATGGAACTGAGTGTTGTAAACTAAAAGAAATAAATTTATTAATAAAAAACCAACCAACCAAACAAACAAAAACAAAGTATTCCCTATCTCTAGATGAAAAAGGCTCTACATTGATTAGGAGTTCAGTACCAATGCTGGATACTCAAAACAAAACTTAAAAGTATCTTTAACTCACCTATAACTTCACTCTGATTGACAGGTCTAGAAAGCCTTTCTTTTGTCCCCCCCACCCATTCTTACCAAGTTATCAAATGTAGGTTAACCCTTGTAATTCTGGCTGTTCTCTCCCACAAAATTGGAGTCTCTGCACCCAAGAGATACACTGTCTGTGTATTGCCAAATAGGTTAATTCCTCTGTGAACAAGGCACAGTATGTTGGTTACACAGAGACATTTCTACATTAGAAGCCAACTCTGCACACAGTAGGTGTTCAATATGTTTTTGGGGTTGTGTTGACTTGACCTTGTCTCAGTCAGAAGAAAAGCTGGGCATGTAGCTTGTATCACGTCATTTTCAGAGCTCCAGATGTCATGTCTTTTCTTCCCATTCTGGAATAGCTATTGCCCTACTGACCTATTGTGGTCATAGCAGAGCTATTGGTTTCATGGTCTAGTCTAGTAAGAGGTCCCTTGTGATTTGGACTTCCAAGTGCACAGTAGTTCAGGGAGAACACAGTATGAGCATCACCCCAACTGGAACTCCCTTAGGATATGTCTCCTGGGAGTTTTAGAATTGTGACAGATATGGTGATTAGGACAAATAAAGTTGAGTCTATGTCAGAAGAGTGATTCAAGGCAATTATCATTCAGGATAAAATCTCTGTAGCCTAATTATTCCACTCATTTCAATAACTTAACCTCTCTGGGATTCAGGCTCTTCACCTATAAAATAAGGGAGTTGATCTAGCTAGTTCCTGATTAGGGTAAATAATGAATTCTGTGAAGTGGTTGCATGTATTTGAATTCACAATATTCAAAGTTATAATTATGCAAAATATGATAATTGGTTAGTCTAATGGAAATATGCAATGTAAATTTGAATAAAACCACTTCATGGGATTCATCATTTGCAGTAATAGGGACCTAGCTGTAAATAATTTCTAAAGTCTGAGTTTAAATGAATTACTTAACAAAGGAGTTCATCTTTATTGTGTTGTGGACCCCATTAGCAATCTGGTGAAACCTATGAACCCTGTCCAGACAAATTTTATTTTTAATTTGAAATTGAAAGAAATGCTGAATTTCAATTAAAGGTAAGTAAAAATAAGGATATCCCCCCCACACACTTAAGTATATAGACTACCTAAAATCTAAGAATCCAATACCTAATATTTATTAAATGCTAACATTTATTAAATCCAGTGGAATAAAATTCCTTAAGGTCAGGGACTGCTATGTTTCTGTTTTTGTAGCCCTAGTGTAATGTACTGTACACAGTAGTTGCTTAATAAGTGCTAATTGAATTGAATTACATTGCAGTCCATACATCAGGTAGTGAATAAGCACCTGGGAATATAAAAATGAGCCAAGATAGAATCCTTGCCTTTGATAAGCTTATAATCAAGTAGAAAATATTATGTACGTATACAAATGAACATAATACAATTATCAGAATGGTGACATCTTAACAAAGTGCTATGAAAGACCTAAGGACGTTGTGAGATTGCTTCTAGTTTGGGGAAGTGAGTCAGAGAGAAAATAGCTTTTGAAGGGCAAGAATGATTTCAATTCTCTAAGTAATATAATTCCCTTCTTGGACAATGGAGTCTTGGCCATGGTGAATAAATTTTTTCTAAGCCTCATGGGGACAGAGATTTCATTGTTGCAGTAAACTCCTGGGCAAGAAAAATTTAAGCTTCTAGTTTTATTTATTTATACATTCACTCAATTCATTTGTTCATTCATTCATTCATTCATTTAGGCAGGACCTATAATTTCACTGTGCAGGGAACTTCTGGTGAGAAACTTCCTCTTCAGTACCTTCTCTGAAACATAGAGAGAGGGTTAGAGCATTGTCTGGGACATTGAGAGGTTAAGTGATTTTCCCTTATCACCCAGCCCATAGGAACTCAAGCACAGCATCAAAGGAACTCAAACCCAACTCTTCATGATTTTGAGGCCAGTATTCCATTCACTAAAGAAGCCTCTCAGTCCTTTATTTACCATGCTGTATTCATCTCCACAAAACAACTTTACATGAACACTTTGCAAAGCAGAATTCCTGGACCCAGGGTTCTTTAAATACAAACAGTCAGGTTGCTATAATATATGAAAGGCTGAAAAACCAGGACATCACATGACTGCCAAGGATATTCAGATGTACTAGGTCCGACCACTTGTGGGACCACACAAATAAACATTAAATTAGCAAATTAGATGGAGCCAATTTCTAGGTTATAGTTGATGGTATCCACCATGGTCAGGTAGACAATTGATAGTTGTCAGCCTGGTCAGGTAGACGAGGCCCCTGAATCACCACAGGTTGGATTAAAGATGAGTGAGCAGATTTGATTTGCTTACCCCTTTCACTGCAGACTAGGACCATTCTGGGTTCCAAATTCACTGGGCTTCCTTCTAAGTTTTCCTTCCTGTGAGAATTCGAGCAAATCACTTCACCCACCTCTCTGGACCTCAGTTTCTTCATCTGAAAAGTGAGGGCTTTGGATTAGGTGGCTCCTTTAATTCTAGGCCTACATCCTTGTAATCTTCCTCACCTGTACTTTCCAGCTGTTTCTAGAAAAGAGACGATCAATTTTCTGACCCACGCTGTGAGACCAAATTATTCTTATTAAATAGTGAATCTGATTTTTCCTAACCAAGAGGTCTCAGTCTAATACAATGAGCATAATTGCTTTAAGGAGTGGCCTCTTTTCACAAAACAAAATCCTATGACCAAATGAATTTTCCACCCAATCTGTGCGCTGCCTTTTTTTTGGGGGGTGGGGTATGGAGATACACGTGGGAGTTATTATTAGGGCCACCTGGCAAAACAGCTTCAAGGTATTTTTAATCATACATACCCCTGGACCTTTTAAAATAAAGTTTTAATAGCCTCCTGTGGGTTGGTGAAAGTCTTTTCTTACTGGGATGCTGAAAATCAGCTTTACAAACAAAAACCAGACTGCTCAGGTAAAAGGGTATAATTTCTCTTTCTCAGCGCTTTTGAGATCCTGGTGTTTCAGATTCTGATACATTCAGAACCCCTCACTGCTTTTGTCCTATTTTCTCTGTTTATTTATTCATGATCGTGCATTTCTGTTGCTTTGAATGCTGACAACATAGACCTCATGTTTAGATATAGAAGTTTGTGGCGGAAGAATGGGAAAATTCATCCATTTGACATGAACCAAATGGAACACTCATCACTTATGTAATATGATTTTTTTCACCTAGGGCAAATCTTGACCTCTCCACCTGGGGAAATCCATCCTTCATTCTCCTCCTTCCCCCTCCTCCCCCAGTCTTTTGTTGGTTATCTCAAGAAGGTAGTGTTTCTGGGCCTGGGAGCAACCTCAGGACTGGAAAAGCAGGCAAACCAACAAGAACTTGGAGAAAAACTGTATATTTGGAGAACGGAAAGTCAGATGGTCAGGGCGGGGACCTGAAAGTCTGGGTTGGTAACCCAAGCATCCCCTAACCTAGCCCATTTCCTACACTCTCCCTAAACTAAAATTTCAAACCATCAAGCAGTTCAGAAAAATACTGACGATCTTCCACCCTTCCGATCCATAAGGAAGATTGAAAAGCTAAGCAACAGCCAGGAGGGAATATCCCCTGTGAGTATTAGGCGTACATCTGGAAAGAGAGAGAATGGGAAAGTTAAAACCTGCTGTAAAGCCCCAAGTCAAGGGGCCAGAGATCCCTCCCTTCCCTCAACCAATCTTTGCCGGCTCCATCAAAGATAGATTAGATTTGTGGCCTCAGTTATTATTTATAACATTTATAAGATTCACTACAGGGTTCCTTTGGCATTATTCCAATACAGAAGACAGAACCATAGTTTCTCTCAATTCTGCAAGCTCCTAGGCTTCCTGGAATTTCCATAAACAATTCCAGACATCTCAGGAATAATTTCTGAGCCCCACTTTCATTAACAAGTGTTTGAATGTGCTTTTCCTTTAAGCATTCATTGTCTTGTGTTAAAAAGCACCTAAGCTCTTGGCTGAATTGGGACTGTAGAACGAACCTGCCAGGACTCAATTTGGGGTTAAAAAGCACCCCCTCCCAAAGCCTTCCAAATGGCATTGCCCCAAAATGGAACAAGCAGCTGTGGCAGGTAGTGAGAGTCCTGTAACTGGAGGTCTTGGAGCACTGGGTGACCACTTCTTGGGGATGTTATGGGGAAGGTTTCTGCACAAGGTCAGGTTGGGCTAGATATCTCTGTTCTCCCCAGTCTAGGATTCCGTGATTCTATGGCAGACTCTGGCAGGCCCTAGCTGTTGGTATCCATCTTTTTTGATTGATGCATCCCAACACTAACCTCCGAGGAAGGCTTCGGCACACTGAACTATTCTAGATGCTAACAGCTATGCAAAAGGAAGGAGAAATCTATTATTTAAGAGGATGTCCATCCCATTAGTAGTGGTTGTACAAGCTAGGATATAGAACTGGGTCACCCCACCCCTTTCCTGTTCTTTACACTGTGATTCCTGGTCTGATTTTAGTAAATTAATTCAATTCAATTCAGTAAATATTTACTAAGCATCTACTTACCATGTACCAGGCATGCCATGCTTTGCACTAGGGATACAAATACAAAAATGAAATAATTGCTTCTCTTAAAGAGCTTGTATTCTACTAACAGGAATCAACATGTACATAGAAAAGTCAATATAATTTAAAAAATAAACACGAAGTGTTTTGTTAGAGAGGTCAAACAATCAGGAAACATTGTACAAATTGTGCTGAGCCTTTGAGGGAGATAGGACTTCCAAGGGGCAAAGGTGAGGAGGGAGAGCACTCTAGACAAGGAGCACAGCCTGTGCAAAGGCATGGAGGGGAGAGATGAAATGTAAATGGGAAATGTTGTCTAGAGAGTATGTGAGGGGGAATAATGTGTAATCTGCCTGTCTGGAGCCATATTATAAAGAACCTTAAATGCCTAACAAAGGAGTTTATATTTTATCATCGAGGCAATAGAAAACACTGAAGGTTTTTAATCAGAAGAGTGATGTGATCAGACCTATGCTTTACTAATAACAGTTTGATTGCTGTGCTCAAGGTGCATTGGATAGGGGAGAGGCTGCATATGCAAGAGACTTAATGTTAGAGTGAGAGTTATAACTAGGGTGAGGCAATAGGAAGTTTGTCCCACGACACCCAAATTTAGAGGACACAAAATTAAAATATTTAACATTTTTTTAAAAGCAGTTGAGCTCAACACCTAATTAGCAAGAATAAGTTAATAAGAACAAGAATTAGTTAAAATAGGTTGCTAGAAGATTATATGCATTATCAATAACACCTACCTGTGAACCACTAGAGCAACACCCTCCATCTCAACTTAACTTGTCTAAGTTCTTTTATTATTAACATAACAAAGTTGATCTCAGGGTTGTTTTCATGCTGCTTGACCTGAGTGCCAAAATTGGTAATTATTACTGGAGTTAGAGTATTTGTTTATTTCCCCAGCTTGAGAGTAAGTATACAAAGTACTGTCTCTATCTTTACTCATCAGTTCCCTTCCTCACAGTTCCAAGATAGATAATTCTGTAGTTGATATAGTAGAAAAACAAATAACAGCATGAAGATTGGTGAGAACAATGAATCCCATGAAGAGGTCACATGTATTTGAATTTGTTCTAATTGAAGTTATAATTATGCAAAATATGATCATTGGTTCCAGCCCAATGGAAATATGCAGTATGAATTCAAATCAGGCGACTGCTCCGTGGAAATGGATTAGTTACACTAATTGAATCCTGACTGTACTAGACGTGCCTTTTCTGATTTTTCAAATATACAACTCCTCCTTTGAAAATGACACCAATTACATTATTGCTTATACTGCGCAAAACCACTTTTTGTAAAATCCTAGCACATGCCCTGCTACAAGGAGACCCCAGGTAGCTTGGCTTGGGGAAGAAGAAATAGAACTCAAGCCCTTGAGGTAGTTCTGCTCCAACAATGCATATCTTTAACTAGATCTAAGGCAGATGTTTGGCTCCAGCCTGCCCTGCCAAAGGCCAGTCTTCGGTCTCCTTGTTCTACTCTGACATGTGGTGGACTCCTTTTGAATAGAGGGGCTGACAGAGTGGTGATGGCTCAAAGAAGACAGACATAAGACTTTGAGGTAATTCCCAATACAAGTGAACCACCCCTTCTACCCAGTTCTGTTGATGCTTTAGGATGTTGTTGATAACCAAG
This sequence comes from Trichosurus vulpecula, assembly GCF_011100635.1. Classification (NCBI taxonomy): domain Eukaryota; kingdom Metazoa; phylum Chordata; class Mammalia; order Diprotodontia; family Phalangeridae; genus Trichosurus; species Trichosurus vulpecula. The sequence goes on along the minus strand of NC_050577.1, from coordinate 69,588,945 downwards.
ATATCTTTCCTGCTTCTTTGTATCCTCCAGGCCTTCTTTGCTCTAATCCAATATCAATTACCAGCACCCGAGATTATCTCCAATTTATACTGTTTATTTCTAATTTGGACTTAGTAGTTTGTGTGCCATTCCCTCTATTAGACTGTAAGCTCCTTGAGGGCAGGGACTGGTTTTTTCCTTTCTTCGTATTCCCGGTGCCTAGAATAGTGCCTGGCACTTATTCAAAGCTGAGTAAATGCTTGCTAACATGTCATAATTTCCTCTGTGTGTATATGTGTATATATGCATATGCATGTGTATATAATATATACATATATACGTATATAATCATAGATCCAGATAAATATACATATTTATATGTATTTATATAGAACTTGGAACTCAAAACTTAAAAACAAATGTTAAAAACTGTTTTAACATGTAATTGGGGAAAAATAAAATATATGCTAAAAAGAAAAACATTATATAATTACTTATGTAGATTCATATGATTATATATGTATATTTATTATGTAGAAGCTTCCTTATTGGGAGTTTCTTACATCAGTGAAATCACAGATCCATATAAATTACATACATTAAAATTTGTAATATATGATCATATATTTTACAATATAACATTAATATTAATATAACTTATAGTCATGTTATTGGATATTTATATGATTTTATATAATTTATGTAACATTTATCTAGTATAAATAATTATATTATATTAAAATAATATAATTTGTCATATTTATATAGTATATGTAATTATAAATTATTCTATTATATATTTATATATTTTATATATTTATATGCATTCTAATAAGTATTGTTATATGTTATATTATGTTATGTTTATTATATTATATTATACTATATGTATTAATATATTATATGAGGCAGCTAAATGGCACAGTGGATAGAGTGCTGGGGCAGGATTCAGGAAGATTTTGAGTTCAAATCTGGCCTCAGACAGTTACTAGCTGTGTGACCCTGGGCAAGTCACTTCACCCTGTTTGCCTCAGCTTCCTCATCTGTGAAATGAGCTGGAGGAGGAAATGGCAAATTGCTCCAGTATCTTTGCCAAGAAGACCCCAGTTGAAGTCATGAAGAGTTGGATACAACTGAAAGGACTGAATGACAACAACAAATTATATTTATATAGTATAATTTATGCAATATATATAGTATATATAATTACATATGTTTATTGTATATTATATATTAACACAATATATCACATTCCTTATATTAAGAATATATTATAATATACCAATATTTTAAAGTAATTATTAATTATTTAATTAATATGTATGTGTAATTTATCTGGATCTATCAATTCCCTGATGCAATTAACTCCTAATTAGGAAACTTCTCCTCCTAATGCACTTGGTAGTTTTAGAGAGTTGTCTGGGAGCAATGAAAAGTTAGATGACTTGTCTAGGGTCACCCTGCTAGAATATGTCAGGGTGGGATTGAAGTCAGGCCTTTCCGAATCTTCGTCCCACTCTCCACTGTGTCAAGATGCCTCCTGCCTACCATGGGCCCGTTATTCCAGCTGCTGGAACCCTGGCAGGCTAAAGTTGAGCTTTCCAGTTTTTTGGTTTTTTTGTTCTGATTGTGTTTTTCAACATGCAAGGCAACCTCAGTTTCTCATCATTTTGCAAATTTGTTCAGCATGCTAAATTCTGAACAGAACAGATTCCACCATAGCTGCTGCCTCAGACACTGAGCAGCTGTGTGTCTGTGGGAATGTCACTTAACGGATCTCAGCCTCCATTTCCTCATCTGTAAAATAAAGATAACGGCAGCCCATCTAATCACAGGGTTGTTGGGGGGATCAAATGAAATAACAAATGGAAAGAGCTTTGCAGACCTTAAGAAACCACATAAAGGTTAGCAATGTTTATTTTTGTGGTGATGCACAGGAGACCTCCCTGCAAAGTGACATCAGACCAGGAATGATTGTTGAACCTGGTGGCTTTTGAGGTTTCAGTGGCTGAAAACATGTATTAGCCTGAGAAAGTTCTCCAGAGTTAGCTGAGCTGGCCCTCAGATAACATGCACGCTTGCTGAGGCTGCCCCAGCACCAGGAGGGGACACCCCCAGGGCTTGTATCCACCAGCACAGCCTTCAATAACTCAAGGTCACCTCACCACCTAGCTGAGGCAGAGCTCAGCTTTAATCCTTACAAAGCAAATTATTGACTTAGTGCTTACCTTGGGCCCACTTCCAAAGAGGATTAGTGGAGTCTTACCAAATCAAATAGAGTTTATACAGGGACAGATGAAAATACTAAAAGCTACACCAGTATAATTTAAGACTGTCTTACAGATCGGGCCTTGACAGAGAAAGAGAGAGAGAGGTGAGAAGGGAAGAGGATCCTGAAGTTCAAACACTGGAGATTTCTAACACTTTAAGGAACAAAATGAAAGCCAAATATCTCTAAGTGAAAGTTCAACCTTAGATTTACAAAAATCTGATTCACACAAAAATTTCCAGTAAAACATCCTGGTCAATGCCCTCATCAATCAATCATTTATTAAATATATATCATGTGGTAAGAACGCTGCTAGGTGCTGGGGATACTAAGGCTGAAATGAAATGGTTCCTGCCCCGAAGTAGAATACATTCTTTTTCATGTGTGTACTCTTTCTACAAGGGCAGCTAGGTGGTGCAGTGGATGGAGCCCTGGGCCTGGAGTCAGGAAGACTCACCTTCATGAGTTCAAATCCAGCCTCAGGCACTTAATATTAGCTGTATGACCTTGAGCAAGTCACTTAACCCTGCTTGCCTCAGTTTCCTCATCCATAAAATGAGCTGGAGAAGGAAATGGCAAACTACTCCAGTATCTCTGCCAAGAAAACCCCAATTGGCATCATGAAAAGTTGGACACCACTGAAACAACTGAACAAATACTTTCTAGGTATGTAGATTATAATGTAGTGGTGCCTCCTTATCACATATAGCCTTATCTTCTTGTTCCTATAAATTTTCTCTAACCTAAAATATTTAACTTTTCTTTAAAAGTAGCATGGCATTTCTGAGCTATAATTATTGGCTCTAATAGGACTATAGGATTTTGGGCCAGAAGAATACTTAGCGATTTTCTAGTGTGTGGGGGGGTGGTGGTGTGTGAACTTGGTGTTTTGAATTTTGATCAATGTGTTTCAATATAATTGATTTCCTTTGCAATCCTATATATTTCATGCATTGAAAAAGTTATTCTGAGAAGGGGTCCATAGGCTTAACCACACAACCAAAGGAGTCGGGACAGACAAAAAGATCAAGAATCCTTGAGCTAGTCTAACTGTGAGGAAAGTCAAGGTCAGCTGATCTGCTCAAGGTCACCATGTATTAAGTAAAAGGACTGGGATGGAGTCTTCAGTCTCTGGCTCTAAGGCTGTTTCTACATTCAATCTGCTGTGACCACTAGATGTTTTCCCACTATGTGTTTATAAAGGCAGTTCCTTCCCATATTTAATGCGTGGTTAGCTTCCCTGTCCTTAGACGTCTTAACTTGAACGAATGCCTTTTGACTTCTCCTAGATACCTGGAACTGTCTTCTCTTTTTTCCGTAGCTAACATCTCCCTTTTGGGTAAGTGCTTTAAAAAATGCTTGTTGATTGATTATGGATTGGCGGGCAAACAAGGAGTGGGCGTGGTTGTTGCACCTTCAGGAAAGAAGTCAGCTTCAGATGGAGGAGCCTGAAACAAACTCTCATTTCACCCGGATCTACCTACTGCTCCCTTCATTTGGTCAGTCAAAAAAACACTTATTAAGTGCCTACTGTGTACCAAGGGTCATGCTAGGAACTGCGGATACGAAGACAAAAAACAAACACACTTCTCTCAAGGAGCTAACGTTCTAGAGGAGGGGAGTGGTGGACAACATCTACATAGACAAGTAAATTTAAAATATATATATATATATATATATATTATATATATGTATATAATGAACACACATGGATTTAGAGAGTCTAACAACTGAAGAGGATGAGGAGAGACGTTTTGTTGCCAGTGGCATTTGCCTGAGCCTTAAAGGAAGTTTGAGATTCTAATAGACAGAAGTGTGGAACAAAAGCGTCCCAGGAACAGGGGACGCTGCAAAGATTCAGAGATGGAGCACCAGGCTAGTTTGATGAGACTGTAGAGCAGGGCTGTCCAACCTTAGATTTTTATTGAAACGTATTTTGACTTGCCATTTTAGTGAGAGCTCTGCTGTAGCTCGGCTTCAGTTACTAAAGCATTTATGTACATTTCTATGCTTGCAGGCGGGCCACATAAATCACATCGCGGGCCACGAGCAGCCCATGACCGCGTTTTGGACAGCCCTGATACAGAGTGTATGAAGAGGGAAAGCAGTGCAGAAAGCCTGGTTGGCACCAGATTACGAAGGGCTGCTCCAAATGTTGGCATTTGGATTTTATCCGAAGTTTTTTTGTAATTTAGCAAATGAGATATTTACGAAAGGCAAAGTTTATAAAAAAAAAAAATATAGAGAAAGAAAGGGGAAAAAAAGGCGTGTCTGGCACTTAGTAGATGCAATAGAAATATTCATTCCCTTCCCCTTCCCTTGATCCTAAAAACAATGGAGAGCCACTGAAGCTTCTGGAACCAGAGTCCTACCATATGATTAGAGGTGTTCTTGCCTTCCCGGGTCTACTTCGTACTAATATCTCTGGCTTGAGACCATTGCTTTGAATTCTCTTTAACCTCTTGAATTAGTTGCCTTGTGAACTCTGGTTTGATTCTGCTTACCCTCTCAAACCGCACCTTGGATGATGCAGTGCCCTCTTGCCCCAAAAGCTTCTCTCTTTCTGGCCCAAATAATGATTTCTAATCACTGGGCTCGTAGGCTCCATTCCTCTAAACCAGGGCTGTCCAAAATGTGGCCCATGGGTGCAATTTATGCAGCCCGCCTACAAGCATAGAAATTTACATAAATGCTTTAGTAAACAAAGCTGAGCCACCACAAAGCTCTCACTAAAATGGCAAATCAAAATGTATTGTCTATTGTTTCAATAAAAACCTAAGGTTGGACAGCCCTGCCCTAAACTGTGGGCGCCTGATTATGACACAGAGACCTGGATCTTCTTCATTGGCTTGTTCCAAACCTTTCATTTTATACATGAGGGAACTGATGTCCCTGAAGATAAAGTGACCTACCCAAGATTTAATGACCCAAAGACATCAGGAAGCTTAGGCAAAGATGGCGCTCTACATGCTGGGTATCCCAGAAGGATTTGCCTGATCTCCAGCGAGTTAAAGAATGGTGGTCTCAAGGTCACAAACCAGCTTAAGGGTTACCAGAGGCTTCTAATAGGTGGTTTTCTCAAGCACATTTTAAATTTCCAGTAAATTATAGGGCTTTGTTTAAGGATTCCTGTGTCCTTGAATCCTCCATGGCCTCATGCTTCCTGTGGCCTTGGATTTTCCTGAGCTGGGAAAGCAGTGCCAAGCACAGCCCCCCTGTGTGTCTGTTTCACAGCAGTTGGGGGACCGCCCAGCACGTCCTCTCTGATGGAAGCAGGCTGGGAGGCACCTACAAGGCTGAGTTGGGTCTCTGCTAACTTTTCTAACAAAATTCGCTTTGTCTAGATTTAATGACGTATTTGAATGAAAAATTCCCCCTTTCTCCAGGGTGACTGAAAGCAAAACATAATCAGCTCTTTCTATTTATTAAAACAGCATTTTTCATGGGAAAGTCATCCAGGACACAAATCGTCTAGGATAGATGATAGACCATTTACTAAATCCTTACCAAGTATCAGGCGCTGTATTCAGAACATCCGGAAACTAGAGAAGAACATCCTGACCTTTTGTTTAATCTCATGGACCCCTTTGAAAGTCTGGTGAAGCCAGTGGACCCCATCTTAGAATAAGGTTTTTAAATGCACTAAATAAAATACATGGGTTGGCAAAGAAAACCAATTGTAATGAAATACAGTTATGAAAATATTTTTAAAAAGACAAATTCATGCACCCCCAAGTTAAGAATCCTTGTTGTAAAGAGACCTCAGACTGCATCTACTCCAACCACCTCATTTCACAGAAAGGGAAACCGAGGCCTAGAGGTGTATGGTTATATAGTTGTCAGAAGGAGGATTTGAACCTGGGTCCTCCAGAGTCTCCAAGAGTCCCTATTCATTTCATGGCACAATGCTGCCTTCCCTTAACAAGTGTAGGCCTACTTTGAATTCAGAGCTTGAATTATAATTTAAGTTTTTCATCATATGCATTTTATTATTTTTTCAGTTAACAATGGTTGATTTTCTCTTCCCCTCCTCTCCCCAATTAAGAAAGTCAAGTCAGCTAGCATTTATTAAGCACCTACTGTGTGCCAGGTTAAGCCTTGGAGATACAAAGAAAAACAACAAGAAAGTCCCTGGTCTTGAGCTCTCTGATGGAAGGAGCAAGATGAAAGAAGAAATGAGGACAACAAAACCTTTTTAACATATAAAGTGAAAAAAAGAATTCTCACAATGATTGTATTTTTTAAAAAGTCTTGTTTTGATTTGTGAGTCATTTATTAATAGGTGGGTAGCGCACTTCATAATCATTTCTCTGCAATCATAGCTGGTCATTGCATTAGTCAGAGCTCTCTATTCTTTCAAAGTTGTTCAATTTTACAATGTTATTATTATGATAGAGAGTGTTCTCCTGGTTTGTCTCGCTTTACTCTCAGTCAGTTCACACAAGTCTCCCCAGGTTTCTCTGCAACTGTGCACAATATTTCTAACAGACAATAATTGTAATATTTGACATGAGAACAAATAATTACCTTTTATTTCTCATTTGTGAACTAATAAAAGCATAATCCTGTAAGGTAAAGAGGTGGTAGATATTAATATCTCCCTTTTTCTTGATGAGCAATGAGGAATGAAGATGCTAGAAATATTAGCTGAGTAAGTAGAAAGCAGGAGATCTGGATTCTCATCTCAGTTCTGTTACTAACTAGCTAAGGGACCTTGGACAAGTAACTTAGAGATTCAAATGAAATAGGTAAATAAGAAGATTGATAAGGTTTCTCACTTCTAGTCCTCAAAGTGTGTGATAGAGTTACAGTTAAGTCAATGGAGAAACGAGAACCTGAATTGAAATTGCTGGATTTTGAGTCCACTTTTCTAATCCTGAAACTACTCTCCATTTGCTGTTTTCCTTTGATGGGAAATCTTATTCTGGATAAATTCTGAGTTTAGCCTTGCCTCAGTTGTAAGAAAGATGTGGTATTCAAATGTGAAACAAAACATGATGGGACAGAACTCTCAGACCCTAGGACATATTCTGCATTTTTCAGTAATAAAACCATAATTTAAAAGATCGTTTTTTAAACTGCCAAGTATATTATTTATTACAAGTCTTGCCTCAAGGAAACCTCTTCTTGAAGTGAGGGGAGATATGCTATCATTGGTGACAGCATTAAAAAAAATAATAGATATAAGAGTGAGGATTATTTGACGGAAAAGTTAAAAAGAATTCTTATTTCTACCTTCTTTGAAGACTTGGTACTTGAGACTCTCTTTGGAAAAGTAACCAGGGGGGAAAATTACATAAGTAGCTTGGTATGAATCAGGATCAGACGATTTAGAACTTAAGTGAACCTAGAACTTGATCATAGGGTCATGAATCTAGAACTTGAAGGAATTTCAGGGGCCGCCTAGTCCAGGGGTTCTCAACCTTTTTGTGTATTGGACAGTCAAGTGAAACCCATGGACTCCTCAGAATAACATTTCCTGTCTGCATTCTACATTCATAATCAGAGGAAATGCTACATTTCAGTTAGGGATTAGTGAACAGATGTATTTTTTTCCCACTCAAGTTCATGGACCCCCTGAAATATATTGATCCCAATTTAAGAACTACTGATCTAATCCAACTTCCTCATTTTACATTTGAGGAAACTGACTCTCAGATAAATTAAGTGACTTGCTAGAGTTCCCAGAGGTAGTTAGTGGCAGTGTTAGGACTCAAACCTAGGTTCTCTAACTCCACTTGTCTTTCCAGCGTATGGGAGTGATAGCTGTCCACAGCAAGGGAGTCAAGTAGACATGATGGGGAATAGTAGTGCTATGTGGAAATGAACATAAAACAAATAAAAAACACAGTTCCTGAGGGTCCGCAGACAACGATTGTGTGAAGGAGGTGCAAAGCTCCTTCAAATTCCTACCTTTGAGTGCCATCTGGGATGGGCAGGGACCCCCATTAAATGGCTGCCTTAGGAGATAGGTGAAAGGAAAGGGACCATAGGAAGCAAGTCTTAGAAAACCAGAAGGAACCTCATTTACCAGTTAGTCAACCCCCTCCTTTTTTAGGTAAGGAAACTAAACCGAAGGTCATTTAGGTAGTAGTACAGTAGAGATGGGATTTGAACCCTGGTCCTTACCGTTGTACTACAAATGGTACTGGGGCTTCAGGGCTCTGGGCTACTGGCGTCTCATTTGTGAACTGTGACTTAGTGGCTTTTTATGGCCAGAGGATTATTTTACAAGGACCCTAAATGTTGGCTGCTCTCCTGGTTTGCACACCCCAGGCCTACTCTCACTTTTAGGGCTCTACTGTTGACTCATGATCGGCTTGGACTAAATGGAGAACAGAGAATTTAAGAGGCTGGCTCCTGGTTACAGAAGTGAGTCTATGAAAGAAAAGGAGACTGCATCAGAATCTTGTTTTTTCTTGCCTCCTGCTGTAACAAAGGCGCCAACCCAACCTTGGTTTCTATAAACCAGGAAGAAGTGTTACTTTAAAAAATTAGCTCCTCATTTGTGCTGTCATCTTGGTCCCTGTTGGAAGTCAGTCTGGGCTGAATCTTTCTTATATGTCTCCTAGTTGGAAAGCTTCTCGGCTTTCTCAACATACCGAAGAGGCTAGGAATAAAAGGGGGGAAAATAAAAGAAGCATTTAGCTCTGGATAGTGGATTTAATCTATAATGAACATCTTAAGGAAACCCAGCATTCTTTCAATTAGCAGTTCACTCCTTCCTTCCTATCTGTACCACATACTCCTTTGTGATAACTGTCTGATTATTGGCTTGAAGAAGACCATAGAACCAAAGTCCTTGGAAGCTAAAATAGACCCCAGAGGCTATCTAGTCCAACTCCTCATTTTACAAATGAGGAAATTGAGGTTCAGTGCTTAATAACAAGTAATAATAAAATAATAATAAAAAATAATAATAATAAAATAATAATAAACAAGTACTTAATAAATGCTTGTTGACTTGACTCACTATTTTTCACACCTTGAATTGTTATCTTTTCAGATTCGTGTACCTAGTATCCCCAGGGCTATCTCCAGTCATCCTGATCTATATCTTGCCACTGGACCCAGATAGTTCCAGAAGAGAAAGTGAGGCTGGTGACTTTGCACAACCCTCCTTCACTTAAATCCAATTCATTTGCATGTCATGGCATCACCTCCCTGATGTCCTGGCCCTCTTTGAGAATGACGGACAAACGACAATAACAACCTAGTATCCCCACTGAGACATAAACTTCTTCAAGTCTTAGACTTCTCCACATGGCAACTGTAACTAGCACATAGTAGGTGCTTAATAAACACTCCTTGTTGTGAACCATGGCTCTCCAAGCTTCCTGAAGTCCAGAAAGGCTCAGAGGAGGTTCCTCACTCTAGACCATCCTCCATTCAGGCAATAATAACAGCTATCATTTATAGAGAGTTTACTCCGGGCTGGGCACTGGGCTAAGCACTTTACCTTATTATCTCATCTAACCCTCACAACAGCCCTGGGAAGTAGGTACAATTATCATCCCCATTTTACAGATAAGGAAGCTGAGACAAACAGAGATTAAGTGACTCACTCAAAATCACACATCGAGGAAGCATTTGAGGTCACATTGGAACTGATTCCAGACCCAGAACTCTATTCACTGCACCACCTAGTCAACACAGTGATTTTCTTAAAGAGCAGGCCCAACCATATCATGCCTTTCCTCAATAAACTCCAGTAGTTCCCTAGCCCCTCCAGGACTAAATAAAAAATGTTCTGTTTGGCATTCAAAGCTCTTCGTAACCTAACTTACTTTTCTAGTGTTCCTTTACATTATACCCTGCCTCCATTAAATCTAATTCACACACAAGTCATGACATCAACCCATGGTGTCATAGGTCTTCTTCGAATGAAAGGACAAACAACAGCCCTACTATGTACTCATTGTTCCAGTGACACTGGCCTCCTTGCCGTTCCATGAACAAGACTTTCTGCCTCTCAGCTCTGAGTATTTCCCCTGGCTCTCTCCTGCGTCTGGGATGTCCCTTTCAGTCCCTCCTGGCTTCCTTCTATAGGCAGTCTTTCCCAATCCCTCTTAATCCTATTGCTTTCCTTCCGTTGATAATTTCTTATTTATCTTTTTAATGTCCTGTTTGCACATAGCTGTTTACATGAGCTCCTTGAGGCTAGGGACTGCCTTTTGCTTTTCTGTGGTTCCCCAGCTTTAGCATAGTACCTGACACATAGTAGGTGCTTAATAAATCCTTATTAACTGACTGGCTAACAGAGGAGAGTCACAAATATGATTAGAAGGTTAGAAGGTTAGAAAATGTTAGATTGTCTACCTGCCAGGCCAGTTGGCCAACTCACCTAGATTCCTGGTATACTTTGCCCAAGATACCAGCCATGTCTGGAGAACTCTCTTTCTTTATCTCCTCTTGAAGAACCTCCTTCAAGGCTCAACTCAGCTGGCACTTTCTATCTGAGGCCTTTCCTGATTTTCCCAGCTATCTCTGCTCTCCTTCTTACTGAAATTACTTCGTGCATACTTTGTATGTATTTTGCATTTATTTGCCTTTGTGTATGTTGTATACTCCCTACCCCCAGCAGAATGTGAGCTGCTTAGAGGCAGGCACCGTTTGGATCCCCAGTGCCTTGCATGTAATAGGAGATTAACAAATGTTTATTGAACTGAAATGATTTGAATTGAATGCGGGTTAGACTCAGCCCCTGGGGAATCTAGCATTTGCCTGATGGTCTGTCTCCCATGCTCCAGTTTTCTAGGCAGCCAAGGAGGGCCGCTTCCCCTCCATAGGGATTTGCCTACCCTGTTTTATGGGGAGCCTCTGGGTTTGGGATTTTTCAACTTAAAGAAAGGAAGTCTGAGGTGTGATTTACTAACTTTTCTCCACCTATGAGCTCTTCTCATTCTCCTTTGAAGAGACTGGAAACTGTAGCCTATAGACCTGAGATCAAACACAAGGACACATTTCCTGAGAGACAAGGTTGTTAAACATTAGAAAGGATCACTGAGGGAGGCCATGAAACCTCCTCAGGAGGTCTTGGAATTTTCTGTAAATTTATCTTTTCCATAAATTCTCATCACTCTGGCATGGCTTCAGTGTGGGCTAAACTTTTCCAAGTCTCTCCCTTGCTGGGAGTTAGTCTGTAAAAAAGAATGAGCGAGAAACTTTAAATTTTCTGCGACGCCACGTCCAGAGAGAGAAGCCGTGTGATCGGGCCTTTAGTCCAAAGCTCTTGTACAAGGAGGTAACTAAAGGCCGGTACCACTGGAACCAGAACTGAAGTTCACCAAGAAGTGGCACCCCACAAAATGGTCAAAGCCAACGGTGGCACAAAGGGACCCCAGGGAGCAGGTCTCAAGTCTAGACAGGGGATGGCCTGAGGCAACATTAGAAATTCCCAGGCTGCCTCTGGCCTCCACTTTCAAGATCTTGCTCTCCTTAAATCATCCCTCGGCTCTGTCAACAAGCATATTTTCTCCTGACTCTGGGCTTTTTGCCTGCCCTTTCACCCGCCACTCCCCAAGCCTGGAATGCCCTCCCTCCTCTTTTCTGCCCCCTGGTTTCCTTCAAGTCTTGCTCAGAGGACACTGTTCTGTAAGGGAACTTTCCTGGTCCCCTTTAATGCTAATGGCATCCCTCTGAGATGACTAAATATACATATACATACATACACACATATAGTTACATGTGTATATTCATGAATGGGCAACTAACTTGTTGACTCAGTGGATAGAATGCTGGGCCTAGAGTCAGGAATACTCGCCTTCATGAGTTCAATCTGGCCCCAGACACTTACTAGATGTGCGACCCTGGACAAGTCACTTAACCCTGTTTGCCTCAGTTTCTTTATCTATAAAATGAGCTGGAGAAGGAAATGGCAAACCACTCCAGTATCTCTGCCAAGAAAACCCCAAATGAGGGTCACAAAGTGTTAGACATGACTTAAACAACTGAACAACAACAAAGATCTACATGGTAGCTTATGGGAGTTTGGAGAAATAAATATGTGGGGGCAGGTTGTTGTTGTTGGGGATGGTAGTTGCTTTTTAGGTCATAGGCAGGGGGATGCCAGGGCTTTCCATAAAGCCAATTGTTACATTTTTACTGTGAGCCTTTGCACTTCAGAACTCTGCAAATGCCACAAATTGGGGTTTGATATATTCTTTTGTTGCCTGTCTGGGCATAAGAAAGTGATGGAGAAAATCTTAATAAAGCAAATTAAACTTAAAAGTCTATCATGCTTTTCATAGAATTAGTTGTTAAACATTTACCAGCACACCCTTGACAAGTCAGAGATTTAAAGTGAGAAGGAGTTTCAGTGATTAGCTAGTCTGACTCCTTCCTTCTTTCCTCCCTTCCCCCCTCCCCTCCCTCCCTCCTTTCTTTCCAAAGTGGGGGTTAAGTGACTTGCCCAGGGTCACACAGCTAGTCAGTATCATGTGTCGGATTTGAAGTCAGGTCCTTCTGACTTCAGGGCCAATGCTCTAGCCATTGCACCACCTAGCTACCTCCAGCTCCCTCATTTTCCAAATTAGTTAAAGAGTTTTAAGTGATCTGCCTGAGGTCACAAAGACAGTAACAGAAGAGGTATTCCAGCTTGTGTCCTCTGATTGATTTGGATGCTCTTTTCCGTTTCCATACTCCTGCCCACACAATTCCCTCTTTTCACTCCAGTGTAGCCACAAAGTTTTTGAAAGGAGACTGGGGCTCTGAGACTACTCTGAAAACTTCTCAGAAGCCAGCTTCCCTTACCTTGGCTCTTCCTGAGAAGCATGAGGCCTAGAGCACGCTCTCTGACTCGGGTGGCAGTAGGCAAGGCAGCCCCTGGCAAGGACGGACAGACTGCTTACATTTCTTGGCAACATGTAAACAGGATGGCAGAACAGAATGTGACTTGTCCGGATGGCTCTGTGATGTTCAGGAGGAGGGGATGGGGTGGGCAAAGTCTGTTGTTTATTATTATTTCTGAAAGAGGATGATTAAAAAAAAAGAACTTAAAAACAACACAAATAAACAAGGGGACAGAGGCATCCATCATGTGGGATGATGGCCCAAAGCTTTCCTGGCCTAGACACGGAGATGTCCTATGAACTCCCAGGGGGTAAATAAGGAAGGAAGCTGCCAGCAAGTGGTAAGAGCCCAAGACGAGCCAGGATTACCTCCTCACAGGAACCACTCGCTGTTCCTAAGGAGATGGGTTTGGGCAAAAGCTGCTTTCTCTATGATAAGCAGAAACGACATGGAATCGGTCAGAGTTCAGAATCTGGGCATTCTCAGTGGGGAACACTCAAAACAAGTTAACGGACTTTTAATTCCTGGGGAGATTAATTTCCCATCTTAGGCTCTGTGGTATTTTCGTTTAACATGCTTCTCTCCACTGATAGGAGGGATAATCTTCTGTGGGGTTTAAGAGGCACACTGAGACTCTCTCTGACATTTTGTTTTCCCTCTCACTTCAGTTTTCTTCTACTGTACTTGGCAGGGAATTCCCTTTTGTCTTAAGGATCTTTGTTGTTACCATAGAAATATTCTTTGGGTTTACTGTAACCTGATCCAATGGGAGCACCAAATGGTGAAGGAGTCCTGTGCCGCTTGCCTGTTATCAAGGCCCAAATAATTCCTTTGAAAAGAACACTAGGAAAAACTAGACCCTTTCCTACATTTCCATTCTGTCTTGCATGTGCCTTTTTTAAAAAGGGTTTACCAAGCACTTTTAAAAAGTTCCATTGATGTGTTTTCCTTTAACAGTACAAACGTTCCTGGATTACATTTACCTCTTGAGAGCACTCCTATAACAAAATATATTAAGCAAAACCAACAGTCTGAAAGTACATGCAACATTCCACACCTGTAGTTCTCTCTCTCTCTCTCTCTCTCTCTCTTTCTCTCTCTCTCTCTCTCTCTCTTTCTCTCTCTCCTCTCTCTCTCTGTCCCTCCAAAAAAGAGGGAGATTGGATATGCTTTGCCCTCCCCTCCCCTCCCCACCATATTTTGGGAGGTACACAATTTTTGCTTGTTTTTTTATAGGAAAAGAAATACCAGCATGAGAAAAGTATGGGAGGAGGGGATATATGTAAATCAGCCAAAATTTGAATTCTAGAGTAAGTTTAATGAAATGGAATGTGGTTATTTTCTGTTTTATGTGGTATATAGTACATATAGTGGAAAGTAGTCAAGTATTGTAAAACTAGGTGGGCCCAGTGGATAGAGTGTTGGGCCTGGAGTCAGGCAGACCCAAGTTCAAATCTGACCTCGGATACTTACTAGCTGTTTTCCTGGGCAAGTCACTTAACCTTTTCGCTGAGTCTCAGTTTTCTCTTCTTTAAAATGGGGATAACATAATTCAAAAACTTATTTTGTGAAAAACACTTTTGCAAACCTTAATAAGCTATAGAAATATGAGTTAGGCATGTTTCTACCTCTTCAGTAGCCAGCTCTAATGGTTGCAGGCTTGGTCCTTGTTTCCTTGTACCTGTCTCACTAAAACATCCATTCACAGTTCCTGAGTCCACTCTCTGGGGCCAAGGAGAAGTCTTTTCTCTTCCACATGAAAAACATTAAAGATAATTGAAAACAGTTATCATGTCATGGGCTGCTCTGAGGAACTTTCTACAAATTATTTTCCCCCTGCCTTTAATGTTTTCCCCCGGGGCACATTTCCCTTCCTGGGTCAAAGGAGATGAATATAGAATCCTAGAGCTGGAAAGGATTCAGAAGTCACATAGTCCAACCCTGAAATGTGAATCCCCTTGATTGTACCCTAAAAAGTGGTCCTCCAAATGACCAGATGATTTAAGGTTTGTGAAGTGGTTTGCAAACCTCAAAGTGCTATAAGAGGGTTAGTTGTTACAGTAAAAACTAAGCAAATGATTATTATTCTAGTCTATTTGTCTGAAGACCTTAAGGAATGGGGATTTCATTACCTCCCAGGGTAGATCATTTCACTATTAGTCAGCTCTAACAGTTACAACTGTTTTTCCTTTATATTTCCTTATATTTACCTCACTAAAACAGCCACCTACTGATCCCTGCCCTTGGGGGCCAAAAAGAATAAGTTTTTTTTTTTCTCTTCTATATCATAAACCTTAAAAATAATTGAAAACAGTTATCATGTTTCTCTAATTCATTGCTTAGTGAGGTAGCCTCGTGTCATAGACAGAATGCTGGTTCTGGATTCAGGGAAGTCTCTATTTAAATCCCACCTTTGATATTTACTAGTTATGTGACTGTGGTTCAGTCATTTAACTATAAAGATCTATGATCTGACTGGGGGCAGAAAGAGTGATCCTTCCCACTAAGAAAGCCCAGTGTGGGGTTTCACAAATGTGTCTGGCTAGAACCCAGGTTTTCCTGGGTTTGAGAAAAGCTTGAAGAACCTAAAATTTAATGAAAGGGAACAGGTTCACCTCCCACTCTTGCTCATTATGCCTCCAGTGGAGAAAAAATTTCTAGGTTCTCTACAAAAGGGATACATAGGATCCTTACTAAAAAAGATGCTCAGTGAACAAAGTAGAACAGGTATAGGGTAGCTATTTATTTCCTCCACCATAAAAGAAATACCTAAAATACAAAAGATGAGAACTTTCATTGACAACAAAAAACGCATCACTCCTGCTGCATAATCTCTTTGAGGTTACATAGCCTCCCTGAGGCAGTTTCCTCATCTGTGAAATGGGTTTGTTACCTATCTCGCAGAGTTTTTGTCAGGATCAAATAAAATAAGCTTCTTGAGGGCAGATACTGTTTTTTGCTTTTTCTTGGTACCTCCAGCATTCATTTCAGTCCCTGGTACACAGTAAAAACTTAATACATTTTTGTTTGTTCGTTGGATACATAAGCAATATTGGGAGAAAATAAGTAGACAATCAAAGATGGCTTAAGATAATGATCATTGATGATAACGAGGAGGCAGAACATTGAATTTTCATTATTCTTCTGTTTTCTCTGCCAAAGAGAATGATTTTACCCCAGAAATGACAGCAAAAAATGATAAACAGGAGTTGATACTTTATATATGTAGGGAGGAGGTGATTGCAAGGAAGTAGTAAAGTGACCATGACCGGAGATAGAAAGAAGGAATATAAATGACTTTTTCCTTTTCCTTTTTTTTTTTTAAATTCTGAACTTCGTAAACACATACATGAACATTTCTATGTATACAGAACAGAAAAAAGAGGATTACATGTGAAACTATGGTAGATGACTTTTTCTAAGAATTTGGCTATGAAAGGAAAGATATAAATAGTATGATAGCTTCCTATTTTAAATAATTATGCTTGCTTACTAGGTCCTAGTGAGGTCACAGTGAGATTCAGTTGCTGGAGAAAAATGCTCTGGCAACTACTCCTAATTCCAATCAAATGTCCTTTCCCAACCCAACCCTTCCCACTGAGACAAGTACAGACAAACTGCAAGGCTTCTGGTCCCAGTTCACCCACCACTTTCTTTTGATCCTCTAGTCCAGGTAGAATCTACCTCCTAAAGGACTGTTGACTCCAAACCTTCCCTCTTCCCACCAACATACCCCAATTCTGAGCTCATCCTCTCAGCATATTTCCAGCGGCAAGGTTAAAGATTGGGGTAACACCTACCAACATTCCTATCCCTGTTGAACTCTTATTGTCCTAGCTTTAGTGGGGGTTGCCCAGTGATGGAGTTCAGACAGTCCGAGGCAAGAGAATATGCCTAGCTCTGACATCCCCACCTGGAGGAGCAGATCATGGAGTATCGATCATCCTTCTCCTTCCATATCACCAAGAGGACCTCAACTTCTCATCCAAAGCCTGTGGAACCAACTGGGAGCCCTCTAAATTCATCCAAGTCCCACTAATTCTGTCCTAGTTACAGCTTTGGTTATACGCGTATATAATTTTTCCAAGGCCTCCTCTTCCTCAGATTCTGAAAGTTGGCTCCTTATATCTCCCTCCATATCTAAATCCTGTCTGTCTTGATATTTCCTGGCTGTTGGGAAAATACTGTCCTTTCCTTGGAAATTTAAAAAAAATTGATGAGTTTAAAAATATAGGGGCTTTTTCTTTCTATGCTCTTGAAAAAACTTCTTAGTCCTTCAGTTCAGACAAACTGTCTTGAATACATTTCCCAATTACAATTTCCCCGTTGCCATTTTCCATTTCTTTGATATTCCATTTCTTTTATTGGCAGCCAGGCTGTCATCAAGCTCTATTCTAGCTGGGTCATTTTTTTTCTACCTCTAGTTTTAGAACAGAATATTCCTGAAATGGGTTTTCTGGACTAACGTTTCTTTTAACATTGTTGATTTTTTTTTCAAGTTCACAGAATGAGAGCTGTGTGGGACCTTAGAAATCAGCATGCCCAATCCTTCCATTTTACAGATGAGGAAAGTAAGGACTAAGGAGAATAAATGACTTACTCAAGGTGATAAGGGGCAGATCTAGGACTCAAACCCAGATCCTTTGATTCCATTACCACCATACAGTCCTCTCCATCAGGTTTCCCGTCTTTTGTTTTGTTGTAGCAAACTTTAACCATCTACATGGGAAGCAATAAGAACAAAGACTATAGCCTAATTTTTTTTCCATTCATGAATACTTCATTTTTCCATTGAAAGTATCTTGTGTTCCTTCATTTACACTTGCTTGGTAATGTCAGAGTTTCTATCCAGGCTAGTGTTTTCTCCAGCTTTCAGGGGAAGATGTAATATTTGTTCACCGGAACTTGGTCTATTTTTGCGTCATTTCTTTTTTAATTCGGTCAGCTCCTTGTTTTTAAAGCTGATCTCACTGGGGTTGTTGTTCCTGCTCTTTTGCTTTGTGTCGAATGTTTCTCCTGGCTTTTTTGATGTGCTTAGCTAGGAAGGGCATCCGATTAGTCACCCTGACATCTCACAGGGAGTGTGAGTATTTCTTTTAAAGTCATACCCAGCTGAAAGCAACATGAAGACTATGTTCCCAGGTTCAGAAGAGAACTTCCCTTGGGCAGGGATGTTTGATAATTTCCCGGCGTTAGAGGTAGAAAACGAGAAGGGAAGGGGCCAGGGAGTGCAGCTCAGGGGCCTCAAAGTGGTGACTTCTCGCCAATTGAAGCCTTGAGAACAGAGATGCTTTTATAATTGTCTCTGTAACCCCAGCAACTCACACCATGCCTGGCAGATGCATAAATGCTTGTTGAATTGAATGATTGAAAAAGGAATACCTTTGAGTGAGTTTTCTAAGTAATTGTTTAATTCCTTAAGTGTACATTCACTGAAAAATTGCCAAAGTTAAGCTGATTGCCAGTTGGCTTCCAGTCAGTCAACTAGTGTTTATTAAGTGACTGCTTGGCAGTGGGAAGGCAGCTAGGTGGCACAGTGGATAGAGTGCCAGGTCTGGAGCCAGGAAGACTCCTCTTCCTGAGTTCAAATCTGGCCTCAGACACTTTCTAGCTGAGTGAACCTGGGCAAGTCATTTAACCCCGTTTGCCTCAGTTTCTTCATCTGTAAAATGAGCTGGAGAAGGGAAATGGCAAATCACTCCAGTATCTTTGCCAAGAAAACCTCGGGTGGAGTTGGACATGGCTGAAAAATGATTAAACAGCAACAAAACACCTAAGCAGTGGAGACAGAAGGAAAAGCAAAATT
Organism: Trichosurus vulpecula; assembly: GCF_011100635.1. Taxonomy (NCBI): domain Eukaryota; kingdom Metazoa; phylum Chordata; class Mammalia; order Diprotodontia; family Phalangeridae; genus Trichosurus; species Trichosurus vulpecula. The sequence continues at coordinate 69,570,100 of NC_050577.1, read as the reverse complement.
AAAAAATAAGTCACTTAAAATTTGCTTTAAAATGGTTTGATAATGATTAATTTGTTGTCATTTGATTTTGGCCTGTATTTCAGTTACTTAAATTTTTGTGTGTGTTTGTGTATATTGTGTGTGTTTGTGTGTGTTTGTGTGTGTTGTGTGTCTTGTGTGTGTTGTGTGTGTGTGTGTGTGTGTGTGTGTGTGTGTGTATTAGGGATGGGTGGAGTTTAACTTTTGTTCTGGTCATGTTTTAAAATTAGCCTCATGGAGGGAGCACTGGATTTGGAGTCTGGATATCTAAGTTCAACTGTTTTCAGTCGTTTACTAACGTGTGACCTTGGAGAAATGATTTCTCTTCTCTGAGCCTCAATTACATTAGCATAAAATGGAGGGTGTAGAATAGATCATATCTAAGGTTCCATCTATTATCTTAGGGCAAACAAACCTGACCTTTGATTTCAAAATCTAGTTTCTCCTTAAACATGAAATTCAATGTTAGTCTAACTGCAAAATACCTCTTTTTTAAAGCTTATTTTTATGGATATCTTTTCCATTTTAAAATCACTTTTATTTCTGAATACATGGCTTCTCCTTCACCTAGCCAGGCATCCCTTGTAATAATGGCAAAAGAAAAGACAATTAAAGCAACCAAATCAATTATTCCATTAATTATGTCTGATAATATATTGAATATTTCACCCCTATTATTCCCTGCCTCCCAAAGAATGGAAGGAGGAGCATTTTCTCATTCTTTTCCTGGTTAGTATGATTACGCAGGGATCAGTTTCGATTTTTCTTCTGAAAGACCCACTTTAAGTAAACCTGATCTACTATAGACATATCTCAATTTACCAAATAGATAATTTAGGCAGTAATTATCTACAGTGGGAAAGAATTCTTTGATATAAAAAAAAAGGACTTATATAATGGTCCTCTCTTTTTGGAAGTACCTGTAATGATGACAGCAATTCATGTCTATAGGTACAAAGTACTTTACACATCGAGGTTGGTAGTACAAATGTTATCCCCATTTTACAGGGAAGAAAATTGAGGTTCAGAAAAGTTAAGTGACTCTCCCAAGGCCACCTTGCTTTTGAAGACTGAGTCAGGTCTCAATACTTGGTCATATGACTCGAAACTCAGTACTTTTTGTTAACCATTTCCAGATCATTAAGTTTGATGGTGTGTCTCAAAATCTGAGCCACAGTAACTGAAACCTAAAACATTAGCAGACACTGCCAATTAAAGAGCATTCGTGATGAAATGGGGGGGGGGCAGGGAATTCTGAAATCATGATAGAAATTCATTAGGAAAATAGAATCTGATTTTCAGAAATATTAATTCAATGCAACATATCAGGATCATATTTATTGAAGGTAGTAAGGTATACCTGTACCCTCCAGTATTTCTAGAACCATCCTGAGGTTTCCATAACACCTGATATAGGAAGAATTTATCTGGAGACCCAGGCTTCATTCCCAGATGTGCCACTAACCAGCTGTGCATTTTTAGATAAGCAATTCCATCTTTCTGGGCTTCATTTTTCTCATCTCTTAAATGGAAGTGTTTGAAGTAGAGCATCTCAAAGGCTCTTTCTAGCTCTAAGGTTCTAGGATGTTCTCTTAGATATGACACAGGGTCAAGGAAGAGGAAAGATGGAGAAAGTAGCTCCTCTTGGATAAGTTCTTCTTCTGGTGATACCAGATGGCTGGAAGTCACAGAATACCAATGACTTCCAAAGTATTTAAGTTGTGGGTCAAGCTAAGGTCAATGAAAGTTATATGGTAGATGTGAATAGGCTACAATGCATTTCTAAGGGGGACTTGTACAAGAGAAACTTTGGAAGGAATTTCAGATATAGATATATAACTATATATTTGTATCTATAACTATATATAATGCATACATTATATATGTATATATAACATATATGTGTGTATATATATGCATATGTATATATAACACAAATACATGTATATACAACTATATATGTACATATAGTTATATATGACTATATAATTATATGTATAACTGTATATATGTAACTATATATACTATATATAATTATATGTATATAACATATATATAACTATGTATAATTATATTTATAACTGTATATATGTAACTATATATAAATATACGTAACAACATATAATTATATAACTATCTATCTATATGGAAAAAAGGGTGGGCCAATTGTGTAGCGAGTACAAGTTACAATTGACTAATAGCTCAAATGCTCCGTTATTATGTACGTGAAACCAAGAGATCTAGAGGAAGCACCTCCTCCTCACTCCCAGAATACTAGATGCACCCCCTTTAGAGGACTCATTGGACAAGATGTTCAAGATGAGAAGGTGGGAATGGGCTGCAATGTGCAATGGTCTGCAGTTTGCAAACTCAGCTGGGGTACCACGTTCTACGTGAAGCCTTTTTTGGTGTCCCCAACTACTAGCATCCCCCTCCCTGAATCACCTTACAGTCATGTGTGTATGTGTGCATATACATAAATACATATTTATGTGTATACTTACATAAGTCAATGTTCTATCTCTTGTTAGAATGTAACCTTCTTGAAGGCAGAGGCCGGCTCACTCCCATTTTGTATCCCCTAGCGCTTACATGATGCCTCCCACACAGTAAAGGCAACTAGGTGGCATAGCACATAAAGTACTAGACTTGGAGTTGGGAAGACCTGAATTCGAATCCTACTTTAGACACGTGCTAGCTCTGTGACCCTGAGCAAGTCATTTAACTTCTGTTTGCCTTGGTTTTCTCAGCTGTTAAATTGGGGTAATAGCACCTCCCAACAGGGTTGTTGTATCAAATTAGATAACATAAATAAACCTTGAAGTGATATATGTGTGTGAATGCTAGGTACGTATGATATGATCATACATAGGATACAGTAGGCACTTAATAAATGCTTGTTGAGTGCGTGCTTGATTGAGGAAGAAGTAGCCATCTTAATAAAATTACAGATCTAAGTTGTGAAATGTGTCTTGGGCACCCTCTCCTTAATGGAGATCATTGTCTGGGCATATTTGGTTAGCAGTTCTCACTTTTTTCCCCCTAGGACTCAAAAAGTATTGAAGACTCTAAAGAACTTTTGTTTATGTAAATTATATTTATTGATATTTACCATGTTAGACATTGGCGTTATTACGAAAACCATTTAAATCTAACAGACCCCCTGAAAGGGTCTTGGGGACTCCTACTCTTTGAGAAACACTGATGTAGGTAAATGATCTCTGTGAGTTACAATGGCCAGAACAACCCATATTCAGCTGCCTCACCTCTTTCCACATAGCTGGGCTAGTTCATATTGGTTTCCCCATCCTCTGAACAGGGATTCTTAAACTGGGGTCCTCAAACTTGTTTTTTAATTGATAACTATATTTCAAGATAATTTGTTTCCTTGGTGATCTTATGTTATTTTATACATTTAAAAATATTGTTCTGAGAAAGAATCCATCCGTAGTTTTGCTAGACAGCCAAAGGGAGGTTTCGAACCTACAGAAGGTTAAGAAGCCCTGCTTTAATCCTTTTCCTTTTGGTTGGACTTGCTAGAGCTTGTGCACTGCTAGGTAGCCTCTGAGAACCTAGGATCATTTTCACACTCCAAGAAGTCTTCTGATGAGGATTTTAAATGAGGGCTGGTTAAATCAAACTGTCCATTCTAAACCAAGCTTTTCCTTCTGCTGATATTTACAGAGCCTAGCTCGGAGTGTTTGGCCAAGTGGTAGGTTCATTCCATTAACTCTTCCAGCAATGATTCTCCTGAGTTCAAAAGCAACTTGCATATCTAGACACCCCTTTCAGAGGGCTGGTGAAGACAAAGAGTCATCTGGCAAAAGACAGCCCTGACAAGCCTAAGGCCCCACCAAATAAGGGTGGGAAATTTTTCAACTTTCTTCCCCTGGGGGAATAAAAGACAGCTGCTCATTGAAATTATGAGCTCTCACTAGGCAGGGGCCAGGACAAGTGAAGACAATTATAGCTTGAAGAGAAGCCTAACCACTTTGACGTTTCAAATGGAGTTTTCTTCCTTTAAAAGAAAAAATACTTTCCTTTTTATTACAAATTCAATAACCATCAATGGAAACACAGTCAGACAAACTAGAGATAAAATGAGATGGCAGATGAAACTATAAACCTCAAACTATCTATACTTTGACAAAAGGGAAAATACCCTAATAATAACAGCTAATATTTATATAGAACTTTTCTTTACAGACATCATCTCATTTGAGCCTCACAACCCTGGGAGGTGGGTGCTATGCTTTGTCACCATTACCCATGCCCATTTTTCACAGGATGGACTTCCACTGGTGAATTGATGGGAAGAATAAATCACAAATAATAATGGTTAATATTTATATGGCACTTACGACGTGCCAGGCACTGTGCCATGTGCTTTACAAATATCATCTCATCTGATCCTCCTAACAACTCTAAGAAATAGGTGCTATTATTATCCTTATTTTACAGATGAAGAAACTGAGGCACATAGAGGTTAAGTGACTAGCCCAGGGTCACACAGCTGGTAAATGTCTAAGACCAGATTGGAATTCAAGTCTCCCTGACTGTAGGCCCAGTGTTTTATTGTCTGTGACACTCAGATGATTATTTATGGACTGACTGAAACGCACAGAATGAATGGACATGGATGGGTTACAATTAGCTTTGGTGGAAGGAGTACTCCTATCTAGGAGATCACTAACCACTGGAGTACCAGAAACTTTAATGAAATGATAACACTAATATCGAATCGCCTATTCTGTCCCCTTCCCATGATTTTCTTCTATGCCCTTGTACCCATTTTATTGGGATAATTTTAAAAATATATAACTGTAGTCAATGTATATATTGTTCTGATTCAATTTTATTAGGTTTATAGGCTCCTTGTATCAAAGATTTAGAGGTAAAAGGGACCTTAGAGGGCATTAATTCCAAATTACTCATTTTACTGAGGAGGAATTGAAACCCAGAAAGGGAAAGTTACTTACCCAGGATCGCATAGTAAGTAGGTGGCTGAGCTGGAATTTGCACCCAGGCCATTGACTACAGGCGCTGTGGATGGAGGGCCAGGCCTGGATTCAGGAAGACCTGAATTCAAATTACTAGCTGTGTGACGCTGGGCAAGTTTCCTGACCCTCTTTGCCTCAGTTTCCTCATCTGTAAAATGAGCTGGAGAAGGAAATGGTGAACCACTCCAGTGTCTTTGCCAAGAAAACACCAAATGAGGTCATAAAGAGTCAGACACAATTGAAAATGACTGAACAACCACATTAACTCTAAACCAGAACCCTTTGCCCTCTGCCATGAAGTTCTGTACTTCCTCAAACTGACCTTCAATATCAAATTGCATTTTCCCTTGACTCTACAGGATGATCTGGTCCTTGCTATGACAGAGGTGCATCCAACTTGTAACCCAAGGAGACCTCCCCCAGCCATCCCTTGTGGTTCTTCCTCACCACCCAGTGGCTGTTCGCTGCCCCTGTCCATTGCTGTCGCTGCTCTTCCCTCAGTAACAGAAGCCAAACTGAGAAGCCAGAGAACTAGGGTTAACGATTGTCTCTGGGCAGAGAGCTGGGGTGAGCCAGTCCAGGCATCCTGTTCTGATAATTTGTTATGAGCATCAACCCTCTGAGAACTGGGTCACACAAATCTCCAGCTTGCAAAGCGATACTGCCTTAGCCAGTAGCAATGACGCCCGGGCATGTGAGAGTCAACAAGCATTTGTTAGGTACTTACTGGGTGCCAGCTCTGTACTAAACACTGGGGGGATAGAGGAAAGCTAAAGCAAAGCCCCTGCCCTCAGTGAGCTCACATTCTAATGAGGGGAGACCACATGCAAACAACAAGGGCATAAACGTGGTAAAAGGGAAATAAATAATCCCACCTGGAAGGTCCGAGCAGCAAGAAGACCTGGGAAAGGCCTCTTGCAATAGGGAGGATTTGAGCTAAGTCTTAAAGGAAGCCAGAAGTGGAAGGACAGAGGGAGACTCTTCCAGGAATAGGATCAGCCAGTGAAAAAGCTGACAGGATGATGGGAGGTAAGAGTGTCATATTCAAGAAACAGCAAGGAGTCCAGTGTGGATATGTTGTAGAGCATGCAATTAGAAGTAAAGTAGAAGACTAGGAAGGTAGGAAGGAGTGAGAAGGGCTAAAAAAGCCAGATAAAGTATTTTATCTTTGATCCAGGAGGTAATAGGAAGACGCTGGAGTTTATTGAGTAGAGAGGAGGGACTTGGGCTGACCTGAGCTGTAGGAAAATGCCTTTGACAGCTGAACACTGTTGTTGTTGTTTGGCCGTCATTCTGGAAGAAGTCCAATAACACCATGAGGGTGATATCTGGACCTGCGGGTGAATTGGATGGACTGGAGCAGAGAGAGATGAGGCAGAGAAACAACCCAGCAGGCTATTGCAAATACAGTTATCCCTTCCCCATCCCAATTTTCCCCATTTTGGTTTCGATATATCACTGGTCAGCATAAGAAATTAAATGGGAATTTGGGGGCAGTTTTATGGAGGCTAATGACATGTGGAGGATGGCAGACGACACAGAAAAAGTTTAGAAACTCAGAAATACATGAAATATATGTATAGTGTTGCATAATATCAACCCAGATTTTACAATAAGGTATTGTAAACACTCCATAAAAGAGAAAAAAGAAATTCAGACAAAGGGAAGGTCAAAAAATTTTATTAGCACTGGACTGTCATGCTCTAACCCCACCAAGGTAAGAGGGATTACCATAGTCTAGGCATGAAGTGATGAGGGCCTCCATCAAGTTGGGGTGTGTGTGTGTGTGTGTGTGTGTGTAACAGGTATTACCTAGAGTAAAACCTTGGGGGGAAAGAAACATACTCTGGATTGCCTGACATTTTGCCTTATTGAAAATACAGCCAATTTAGGAGAGAATCCACTATTGGGGTTGGAGCGGACCTGAGCAGGTGGGTGCTAGTAAATGAGGATGGTGATGGCCACCGCCATAAAGGACATGATTCTCTGGGGGAAAAGTACACCCAGGAAAGTGCTGTGTGAACACTTCAAATTTTCTGTCCTGGATCAAAAGACCAGTTGCCCCACCCTAGCTATGTCTTTTTCTTTCTCACTAAAGAATAAAGAGAAAGACAAAACTGAATTAGGCTTTTTCTCAGTGTTTACAATCCCTATAGTCTCTGAAGCTTCTTCTTTCTTCCACCTTTACCTCTTAATCCACCGTTATCTCTGCCTTTTTAGGTACCCACTGTCTTCATTTTCTCCACCCTTCTACCCCCATTAAAACCTCTTCTTAGAAGAAATGATCTGATATCAACAGTTTGGTTTTTTTTTTTACCCCAAGGTAGATTTAAGTGAAAGTGTCTCATCTCAGAGGGATTTGCATTTTAAACCTAATTTTTTAAACTATATAATAAGAAGTATTTAATAATCCCAAAGATTTAGGAGAGCTATCAGAGGGCAAAGAACCTTTCCATAAGCCCCCGAAATCATGGTTTAAGGTTGGTTCTTAGGGGAGTTTTATCCACTCAGTGGCTAAACACTTAAGCCTGGGGTATTTAAGCTCAGATTAAAATCACACAGACACTTAAAGCATAAGATTTAGAAAATTACTTGGGTGTAAAATGGAGCTAGGCCTCCCCTACTACCTCTTCTCCCCCTCCCCAAAACAGGTATGGAATTTGCAGACACAAACGTGGTCTATGAGGTCATATAAGGAGAATGAAAAAGTATTCCTCATCTCAAGTGTTTGACAGAGACATGGTCCCTGGAGCAATACCGCCCCTAGAAAGCAGCATTATCTTTGGGAAAACCAGTTCATCTCCCCCTTGGGATGCATGTTCCAACCATATCTCCATCATATTTCATTGTATCTTTGCCCAGTGGTAGAGGTAGAGCTTTGCAACGTATATCTAAGGCACCTCTGGTATAAGAGAAATAGCAAAGGAAGGCAGGAGATCTGGGTTTCATTGGCTACTCTGTCACTAACTAGTTAGGTGATGTTAGGCAAGGCCGTTCACCCTTTTGGGCCTCAGTTCCTTCATCTGTAAAATGAAGAGGTTTGAAGTATATGGTCTCTAACAGTCCCTTCTCATTTTGATCCTGTGGTCAGATCTTTCCAGGAAGTGATTCTAACTTTCCATTTCCATTTAGGAAGCTTTATTCAGTGAACATGCTGATCTCCATTTCAAACACACCAGGCTGTCACATTTAAAAGTATATAAAAGTTCAAAATGTTTTCTCTAGTTTATGAAAAAGATTAAAGTCTTTGTGAAACTCATACTGGCTCAACCCAGCAAAGGAAGCCTTTACCTCATGCTCATAGCTCTTGGTCAGAAGGAAGGAATCCCTTCTATCTGTATCTGGTGATTGTGAATTTTTTATTTTATATTATATTTATATTATTTTAAGGATCATCAGACAGTGCCCATGTTTCGCCAACCTGAGTTCAATTCAACCTGACAAACCTTTATGAAGCATCTTCTAGGTATAACATAAGGTTCTAGGGATACAAAGACCAAAAAAAAAAAGTCCCTGCCCTCAAGGCGCTTGCGTTTCTTCCAAGGGATACAATATGAATAAGTAAATGCAAAGTTTATACAAAGTAATTTTAAGAGGGAGAGAGAATGAAGAGGTGGGGGAAGCAGGAAATTTGCTCTTAAGCATCTATTAATCCCTACCTGTGACAGGCACTGCACTACAACAGATACAAAGACAAAACAGCAACATCAACTAAATAAACACATAGCAGTGGACAGAGGTCAGGGCCTGAAATTAGGAAGACCTGAGTTCAAATCCAGCCTCAGACACATAATAACTGTGAGACCCTGAGCAAGTCACTTGACCCTGTCTGCCTCGGTTTCCTCAGCTATAAAATGACCTGGAGAAGGAAATGGCAAATCTTTGCCAAGAAAACCCCAAATGGGATCACAGAGAGTCAGACAGGACTGAAAAACACTAATGCATTTAAATGACACTTTAAGGTTTACAAAACTCTTTATATAGGCTATCTTTTTTGATCCTCACAATAGCCCCGGGAGGTAGGTTCTATTATCTTTTTTTTTTCTTCTTTCTTTTAAAAAAATTATTTTATTCTGAACTTAAAAAATAAAGCAAGCATTTCTATGACATAGTAGAATAGGAAAAAAAGATGCTTGCACATGAAACTGCAAATCTGTTATGTACAACTTGCTATTCCTTTAAAACATATAATAGAGTCATGGTATAACTTTTTTTCCCTTTCTTCTTCCCTCCCTCAGCCTATGAAGGAAGATGCTATTTGCATGTAAAGAACTGATAAACAAAAGTATGTATTTCTATTTATCAGTTCTTTTTCTGCATGCAGATAGCATGTTCCTTCATAGGTCCTTTGTAGTTAATTTGGGTACTTATAAGTTTAAAATATTATAATAATATATAATAATTAAATGCTATAATCATATCTAAATTTATTAAATATTGCTAATATTGATATAATTATATAATGTAATAATTCTATTATCTTTTTTAAAAAGTATTTCTTAAATTAATATTCCTCTTACTACTCTTCCACTAAACAGATAAGAACATACACACAAATCCCTCAAAACACATATCTTTGGGATTAATGATTACTCATTTGAAGCACTCTCCTTTGTTTTTCTCCTTCTTCCTATGGAGGGCTGGGCCTGTATCAAGAAGACTTGAGTTCAAATCCAGCCTCAGTCACTTACGAGCTGGGCAAGTCACTTAACCTCTGTTTGATTCAGTTTCCTTATTTGTGAAACGGGGGTAATGGTAGTATCTACCTGCCAGGGTGGTTGTGGGGTTCGAATGAAGTAATGATTATAAAGCACTTAGTGTAGTACCAAGCACATCATAAGTACTATATAAATATTAACTATTATTATTTTTATTATTAAAACTTGGTTTTGTGATAGCATGAACTTCATGCTAGCAAGTGGGCAGTTAGATTTAGTCTATTGAGTGGGGGGGGGGGAAAGGGGAAGGAAGGGCAGTGCACCTTGCATATGTTTTCCTAGGTTTCCTGAGTAGGAGGCAAGACCTAAGAGTCCCAAAGTGTTCTGGGACCTTTATTTTATAAAAGAATCTCTAACATATGGATCATGTAGGATTAACACACTGTTTCTTAGCTGCAGATATAGTGAGATCACCAGTTTTAGCCAGAAATGGGGCAAAAGAAGAATCCAGAAGGGATTCACTCCACAGGCCTAGAAGATCCAAATCATAAAGAATTACCTAATGGATTTACTAAAGACCAAAAAACCTGATGTTATGGCCATTTGGGGGTTTTAAATTTTCATTGAATGAAAGAAGTTAGTTCTAAAGTCAAAGTACTAAGGATAGGAAAGTAGTCTTAATTTAAGGATTTCAAACTAGTAAAAAAAAAAACTTAATTGCCTTACTTAGGAAAATAATCAAGTCTCTATTGAAAGAAATAAATGCGCAGGAAAAAAAAAGTGTGTACCAAAAGTCTTAGTGAAGTTATAAGCTTTCAGTAACAGAAAACTCCTCTGAGACTTTTGAGACACCCTTTATGGTCTATCTTGAGAGACAGTGTGATGTATAGTAGTAAGTACGGGGATGGCCTTTGGAACAGGAAGATCTTGTTTTAACTCCTGTCTCTGTCCTCTGTGTAACCAGGGACAAAGTACTTAAACTTTCAGGGTGTCGGGCCATGATCTCAACTGTGGTTCTTAATCTGGGGGTATAGGAACTTGACTTATTTTTAAATATTTTGATAATTGTATATGAATATAACTTGTCTCCTTTGTAATCTTAAGTACTTTATTTTGTGCATTTAAAACCTGGAGAAGGGGTTTCACCAGATCACCAAAGGGGCTCATGACACCAGAAAGGTTAAGAATTTCTGGTCCCAAACTTTAGGTTGCAGATTGGTTGCTGAGCCCCATTGGCAGGAGTTTCTAATAGCCAGTGGGAAGTTTGGACTCCACACCTGGTTCCCACGGCTCTTATAGGGAAGTCTTTTGCCTTCTCTTGCCAGGAAGTAGGCCTCTGGGGCAGTAATCTCCTCCCTATGACCCCACATGGGCACCCTCTCCCTCCTTCCAGAATCTCTTTGTGTATTGTCTTCTGCCATGGTATTGGTACCTTCAGCTCTTAGCACACTGCTTGGTACTTAACAGATGTTCACTCTATCTCTCCATCTTTCTATCTACCTTTCCTTCTGTATCTCTCTGCCTCTGTTTCTCTTCAGAAATCCAGATCATTCAGTGACGTAGAGGGCACTGAAGGACATTCTAAGTAGCATGAATGGTTTATAACTTCAGTTCTGTTATCAACTTTCCCTTTGGCTTACCATTTCTGCACTTTGAAGGTACAATACTAAGTTTCACCCTTTGATGTGGGTCCAGCCAGAGATTGGCTTGGATTTTCCGGGATAGAGTGGCTTACCCAGAACTTGTTTTGATAGACTTGTGGGATAATACAGGCCACCCATAACCAAGCAGACCTTTGAGGAGATGGGATCAAGGGCACCCACTTTAAGTAGAATCTTACATTAAATGCATTAAACTGGTGGCTTCATCTAAAGGGAGCGTATAAAGCATCATGAAGGATGTGGCTCCTGAGCTAAGTGCTGCCTAGGTGTAATAGTACTTAAGGTGGGACCTTTTTGCTGTTGATATCTCTCTCTCTCTCTCTCTCTCTCTCTCTCTCTCTCTCTCTCTCTCTCTCTCTCTCTCTCTCTCTCTCTCTCTCTCTCTCTCTCCCTCTCTCCCTCTCTCCCTCTCTTTCCTCTGCCCCACAGCAGGTGCATGACTCTGGGCCAGCCATTGTAATGAGCTTCCCAGCTGAAAGCTCAGATGTTGATAACTATGAATTGTATTTGATTTGTAATTCAGGGTGTTGTCTTTTTGTCCCCTGAACTAAGTCAATGATATTTGTATGCTGGATTAAAGTAAGATTGTTAACCCCTTAATATTGCTTTTCTTAGTAAAACAGATCAAAAGGACCTGGGCTTGCCGCATTCTGTGAGCCAGTTGTTGTTGGTTTTACACCCCCACAGCAGCTGCTAGCTGGATTGTTGATACACTAGGCTTTTCTTTTTTCCTTTAGAGACAGATTTCAGTTTTCTCGGCCTCTTCCCTATGCCTCAGTTGTTCAGTCATTTTCAGTCATATCCAACTCTTCATGACCCCATTTGGAGTTTTCTTGGCAGAGATCCTGGAGTGGTTTGCCATTTCCTTCTCTAGCTCATTTTACCAATGAGGAAATTGAGACAAACAGGGTTAAGCAACTTGCCCAGGGTCACACAGCTAGTAAGCGTGCAAGGCCAGATTTGAACTCAGGTCTTCCTGACTCCAGGCCGTGGCACTCTATCCACTGTGCCACCTAGCTATTCCCTATGGCTTCTTGGGCTTTCATGTAAAAGAACAGACTGGGGAAAGCCCCCGGTGGCATTGCAAGTGGTTAAGACAGAACCATCTTGTGAAATCTAGTATTGTAAAATCAAAAATAAAACATAAGGCTCCATCAGTAGGAACCCAACAATCCATGTTAGGTCACTCAGGGATCTCCATGGCCAAAATGGATGCAAATCAGGCCCAGGCTCTCCAGAGCTCTGCTTGCTCTGTAGAATGAGGGATGCAGATAAGGAAGAAAAAGACATTTGCTAAATTAGAGCCAGATGATGTCTTACTCATGCAGAGCATGTTTTTAAACATGGTAATAAAACAATGGAGTGTTTAAGAAACCACCAAAGAAGGAAACTTCCCAATCTTGATAGTGTGGAGATGGACTAAATTCAGATGATAAAAATATTCCACAAACTAAGTTTTGTTTTTGTTGTTTTAAAATAAGCACTATTATGCTGTGATAACAGCAAAGGTCATAGAGAGAGGAGGCCAAGGTTCAAGGCCAAACCTTGATAGCTGTGTGACTCTGACCAAGTTACAACCACTCTGAGCCATTTTCTCACATTAAAAATGAACAGAATCATACACAATCTATATCCCAGGCTTGATATAGGGCAAGTGCTTTGTAAAGCTTCACTGGTTATGTAAGTATAAGCTACAGGCATTATTATTATGAACATTATAGTCAGCTACTGAGGAGAGGGATAATAGGACTGATTTGTTTTTTGCCCGTTCTACTATGCATTTCTCACGCTGACTGAGACCTGTCAATGCTGAGTGGCATCCTTGGTAGGGTGCTGAACCTGAGGCCGATGAGTCCTAGGTTCAAATCCTACCTGTGACATAAGCTGTGTCGATAGATAAGTCACTAAGTTATAATACCTGCTTTACAGGGTTATTTGGAGATTCAAATTAATAATGTATATAAAGGGGTCTGAAAACGTTTAAGTGATATATTATTATGTTTATTATTATTATCACCATCATCAAATATTGAGGTCCTATTATGTTCTGAACACTCAATATGTGTTGTAAGTATATATACTGTGCCATCAAAACTAAACCTTCCCAGAGGTACTCAAGAGTGAATAAATCAAAGATAAAGATGCAAATAATGTAACTGAGAGCATTTGGCCTCATGCTCAGTCAAAAGAATTGGGAGAAAAAGTTTCAAAGTGCCAGATGCCTCTGAATGCCAAATTTAATTCTTCCAATACTGACTAGGGTTGGGCCCACAGGAGACATTAATAAAGGCTGGCTGAATCACTGAATTAAAATCTCGAGCATTCCCATTGCTGAAACTAACCCAGAATCAGATAAGAGCAGATAAAGGGTCGTTTGCCAGAGATGTTAGGAAAACATCTGAGTTCTTAAAATGAAAGTCATCTTTTTTTCCCTCTCTAGATTAACAATTCCCCCTGAGTAAAGAGCACGGTAAAAAAAAAAAAATGATGAGATGGTCAGCCTCCAAATGAGATGCCATTTTTGTTATGGATGGAGCGCAATTACTGTACAAGGGATGTTTTGGGGCCCTGCCTAAACTGACCAAATCTATTTCCAAACTTCACTTAAAAAAAAAAGAGGCCACACAATCAATTTCCCTGACCTGTGACATATTTGCTCATTTAAACAAGATGACTTGAGTAGTTCGATGAAATGGAATATTGCAAATATGTTAAGGTTGACGCCCTCAGGGGAGATTTCTTCACCAGTTCTCACAGCTATGTAATATTACAGTACTTTAATGGGTCTATAATCTCACTGATAGGTGTGCTCCCTCCATTAGTGCAGATAGCAACTCATCCCTGCTTCCCTCTGCCCAGTGCTTTCTCCTTCTGTGTGGCCAATTGTTTATGTTTTGCCATTGGTCTACAGAAGAGGATTCATTCATCCAATGCGATAGAGGGCCTTCTTCTTGGTCAGGGGTTCTTAACATTTTTTTGTATATGTCATGGATCCCTTTGGCAGGATAAACCTTTCAAAATTGTGTAGTTAAGGAAAGCATTCAATAAACATTTATCAAGTACCTGCTATGTGCCAGGCACTATGCCAAGTACTAGGGATACAAAGGGAAATATGAAACAATGTTTACCCTCAAGAAGCTTATGTTTTATTTAGGGAAAAACGTAAGTCAATACATAATGTATGCAAATTTTATATTTACAGAGAAATTTCTGGGGGGAAAAGAGGAGGGCACTAGCAACTAGTGGGGATAGATAGCAGAAAGGTAGCCTAAGGAGGTTAAGAACCACACAGTTGTTAGAGTACCTAGAACCATTAATTTAACTGTTGACCTGGAATGGACATAATACTGGAAGAATTAAAATCAGAGACCCTGGAGTCACATTCCACCTCTGACACTTGCTAGCTCTGTGACTTTGGACAAGTCATTTAATTTTCCTAGTCTTCAATTTCTTCTTTTATTAAGTTACCCAAATTGAGTCATATTCCTATTGATATTCATGCTCTAAATGAGACCAGAAGACAAAAGGAAGGTACAGCTGAATAATGGGATGGCTTACAGGCTTTTGGAAAAGCCCAGAAACAAGTTGGTTGAGTTGTTTTTATCCTGTATCCAAAAGCAATGAGATTATCATTTCATGAGCTACTTGCTCATCTTGCCTTGAAGTGTTCATGATGGGGGTACATAAAGACTAATAATTATGATTTACATTATCAACATCTGCTACAGAAGTGGAGGTGGTAAAGAAATTCTGGGAGACATTTGACAAGATCCTTCAAATTAGGTCAACATAGATGTCGATATTCGGTGACTTCACTATGCAGGTGGATACCAGGAGCACAAAAAGTATGTTAGAAAGTATAGTTCAACATTAAGGGATGAGAGAGGCCAATGGCTTGTCAAGTGCTTAAAAGACTTCTGCTTGGATATCATATATTTTTTTTCAAAACGAGAGTTGAAAGATCCCAGACAGGGAAAGCACTGAACAATTATCACAGAAAAATGAAATGGAGCAAATCGTGATTGATAAGAAATTACTGATTACAAATTGGAGTCATTTTTATATCACCCATCTGTTTCTTCTAGCAAAGGTAAAATGAACAGAATGACAAATTAGAAGAAAGGATAAAAGTGAGATAAAGACATGGCACATTTATTATATCTCCAGTCTGACCTATTCAAACAAGCTACTGATGTTGAAAATGGGAAATGGAGAAGATGAAAGACATTGATTCTGATAAGGATCATATGCTACAGATATTTAACCAACATAAAGCAATCACTACAACAAAGAGACCAAAAGAGCCCAGAAACATCTTTAGTCACCCAATGTTTGTTCTTTTTGCCAAGTAGAGAGATGGTGATGAAAGATTACTCTTATTTAGAATACATCATTTTCAAAATATTGTGAAGGAGAATGGTGAAAGACCATAAGCAGCATCACCTCACAACAGAGTGAAGAGCTGTAGGAAGAGAAAGAAGTTTGTAGAAAGCTTGGCATTGAGAACAAATCCAAAGAGATTTATTGATGGAGGCAGAAAGACAACAGTAGATGAAAAATGAAGAGGATCTGCCAGTGTTTCTATACGGAACTATTTGTAGGAAAAAATTCACAACAAGGGAAAAACTGTCTCCTACCTATTGTTTGGTTATTTGAATAGATCTGTAATTTATGTGATTACTCCCTCAACCTTGGATATCACATCCTTCTTATAACCTTTCATCTTATGTAATTCTTATTCATTCCCTCTTACAAATCTTCCATAGAGAGTCCCTCCAACATGTTAGGGTCCTTCCTCTAATATTATTTATAGTTTATGGGTTCAATTTCAGTCCACTCCATTCAACGTGGATTTACTTAGTAGATACTATTTGCCTGGCACTGCATTAGGTGATGGGACTACAGAGACAAAAATGAAGAGGTATCTGCCTTCAAGCAACTTACTGTAGGTGGGGGGAGGGGGTGGGGGAAATACAACATGTGCACAGATAAATGCAAAATATACACAAAATTGACATAAGGTAATTTTCTTGGGGGATCAGGCATAATCACTAATAACCAAGGAAATCAAGAAAGGTTCCTTATAGGAGTGGGCACTTGAGTTGAAGCTTGAAGTGATGATGCCATCCAAGCATCAATTCTAACAAATGGCTTCTTCTGTTCATGATATTCCTTCTCCCTCCTCCTTGTCTTTGCATAACCCTATAACCCCCATTCCTGGATGTTTGAAGAGTTGAAGGTGAGGCAGGAGAGCATTCTAGGAATGTGGCACAGCCTATGCAAAGGCATAGAGGCAAGAGAAGGAATGTAATGTCTGGGCAATAGGAAGTGGGCCAGTTTGGCTAGAATGTAGAGAACATTAGGAAGAATAAGCTATGATTGTCTTGGACAGGTAGGTTGGAGCCTAATTGTGAAGGGTTTTAAATGCCAAAAGGAGGAACTAACATTTTTTCCTAGAGGCAATAGGGAGCCACAGAGATGAATGAGGTAGTCAGACCAGGCACATGCCTGGCCCATTGACTTTTCCCATCATAGATCATCCCTCATGGCATGCTTATACTACTTCTCTTTTGCATTCCTTGGTTGACACGGTGTTAGAGCCTCCTCACACCCATCTTGTGCCCCTTTATCACCCTTTGGATGACCCTTCACTCTAATCCTTCAGCGACTGTGACCCCTTCTAAATAGGGAGTACAATCCTAGTCTCAGGTCTAAACCTGAGAAAATGTGGAGGTTTTTCAGAGCATGTTTAAGGAAGGACATCTCCACCAGAAGAACAGCAAGAACAGCCCAAGACAACAATACCAGAGCATTTCAGGGGGTGAAATTTCCAAGGATTCTCTCCCTGGAGAAGACAGGTAAAGGTCACACAGTTTTCCTAGGATACTTCACTACCTCAAAGATCAATGGCTTCCCAATGTAGAAGCTCCTTCCTCCCCACCATCTTACCCAATGCACATGGCAAACTTTAATCATTGCTGTAGCTACAGTATTTACCGGGCCAATCTGGTAATGAGCCTCCTCAAACTTGGGTAGTCTGATTCACCAACGAGTCAGTCAGTCAATAAGAATACTAGATTTGGATTCAGAAATTTCGAGTTGGAATCTTGACTGCACCTCAATTCCCTCCTCTGTAAAAGGGGATGAGAGTTAATGAGATGGTTTCTAATGCTCTTTACAACTCTCAACCCATAATTCTATGATAGCATAGTTTAGGGGTTCTTAATCTGGGATCCATAGGTTCATGAATAGATTTCAGAGAGTCCATGACCTTATATGGGAAAAAATATATATATATACACATACATATATACATATATTCATATTACATATTTATATATGATCTACATTTCACTATATTTTATTTCACTATATGTAATATATATTGTATTTCACAATATACAATGTCTATTTCACAATATATATTTTATTTCACCATATGTAATAATGTTTCATCATATATATTTTATTTCACTATATGTAATATCTATTTCTTTATAAATATATTTTGTTTCACTATATATATTTCACTATACATATTATTTCACTATGTGTAATATATGTTTTACCATAAATATTTTATTTCACTATATGTAATCTATATTTCACCATATGTTGTATATATTTTCACTAACCTCTAACTGAAATTGAGCATTTTCTTCAATTATTGAAAAAATTATTCTAAGAAGGGATCTATAGGCTTCAATAGATTGCCAAAGGGATCCATGATACAAAAAAAATGAAGGACTCCTGGTCTAGTTTATCACTGTCACATACTCAGGATAGGATATCGACAATCTCTCAGTGTACATGTGTAGGAAGCGAACTGTGAATGGACTTCTATTGAGTGAGAAGAATGTGCTAACCAAAGAAATATTAAGACATATTCTGAAAAGGGAAAGCTTCATCTCTTGTTTCTCAGCCACAGTCTTAAGAGAAGGCAGACGGAAGAATACTCTAGCATGAAAACTCCCCTCTTGTGCTCCCATTCATTGTTCATGATTCAGCTAGAAGCCTTCGAGGCAGCTGACTAGGAAGAAACCAGGCAAATTCAGACAGGAGTAGAGAACTAGGCTGAGGGCCGGAGAGGTTGGTGATGGAACGCAGGCAGTTCAGCTATGGAGACACCAGCTGTTGCAATCTCACTCGATGCCCAGAAGGCATTCAGCATGATTAAACAGGACTATTTGAGGAAAGTGACTCTAGGTTGTTTTTCACAAGGCCTTTTATTGATGGAGATTTTTCCCCCTCATTGCAGCTGCAGGCCTCCCAGAATTAAAGGTGCAGTTTCTGCTGGGCTTTCAATGAAAGGGAGAACTGGCAGGAATTCCCCCTTTCTCTTCTGACTGGGCCTTTCAGCCCCTTAAGCACTATGGTTCAGACTCTTTCCTACTAGCCATGACCCCCTAGGGGCCTGCTGGGAGTCTGAGGGCTGCACCTGCAGAATGTGAAACTGACCGCAGCTGGTGATCCCCAGACTACAAAGTGAGGAATGCCTGACCACCCTGAGGAGTGCTGTGTGCCAGAAGCATGGATGGACATGGAAGTTGGCTTCTTTACAGGGACTCTCAAGTCTTGACCCTCTTTGCCTCCGTTTAGACAAATCCCTCCCATGTTCGATGGCCTAATTCTAATCCAATCTCCTCTACATTAAGTCTTTCCCATCCCAGGTGGTGGCTGGCCTTCAGACCTGCTTTAATGAATAATACTTTGCAATTAGCATGTTGTTTCACCATTTGAGTAATTCTAAATTTTCCATTTTTGAGAGTTGACAGGATCATAGATTTAGAGCTGAAAGGCACCTTGGAGATTATCTACTCCAACCATTTTCAAGGAAACTGGAACCTAGAAGAGCTGAGTGCTTTGTTCAAGGTCACACAGTAATAAAATCAGAATTTGAACCCGGGTCTTCTGGTTTCAGACACAGCTCTCTTTTCATTGTACTACATGGCAGGATGATTCTGAAATTGCATGCACAATCTCAAATTTTGGGGTTAATCTTCCCCCACAAATAGTGTCAAAAGGTCAATCTAAGCCCAGCCCCAATTCAAAATCCTGCCAATTCTGAATTAGATTTTGAGGTACTTGATTCTTCTCCAGTTGAAGGACAATGGCTTTCCATGTGCAGACAATTCAAAGCCTGGAACCAGTTGTTTAGGTTTTTTGTTTGTTCTTCAGGGCAGGGCAGATTGAAACCAGCCAAAGGCTGTGCTTTGGAAACAAGAAATGATCTGAATAGCAGCTACTGTTCCCCTCTCTTTGATGAGGTGGAGGGAACAAGGATACTAAGACCACAACAGGCCTTGGTGGGGAAGAATGAAATTCTCAATAGCCCTTTCCGCTGACAACTTTTGGCAGGTTCAATTCTCCAACTGAAAGGCACTCACTCCTAAGCTAATTAACTTTTCCCTTTGCTATTCAGAGAAAGAATTCAGACAATATTAGACACAGGGACTTGGATGTTACTTCTCTAGCAGATTTGGGGCTTGTGAATAGATGTTGATCTTAGAAAGAAACATCGGAAAATATTTCCAAGAGCTCTTCGCTGTCCTTTATCTTTGCTATTAGAGACAGAAGTTTCCTGTCTTGGGGACAAAATGAAATAACGAATCCATATTTAGACATTAAAAATATGTGTACAATGAATTCAAATCACGAGCACCTGAACTGTGCCCAAAGGGCCTAGGGGGGAAAAAGGAGGTATTTTTAATGCATTTTTCTTGCTTTTCTGGAGAAATTATGATTCATTGGGAGTTTTTTTCCAGCATTTCCAAACTGACCTCTGGAAAAAGCTTTGGGACACCAGAAGCTGGCATTTATATGGCATGTTAAAAGTTTCAAAGCATTTTACAAATGTTGGCTCATGTGAGTCATAGAACAACCCTGGAAAGTAGGTAACAGGTATACCAATCCCGATTTCACCCACAAAGAAACTGAGACTCAGAAAGGGTGAATGAATTGCCTAAAGTCACCCAGCTAATGAATGAATGAATGTCAGAGATGGGATTCAAACCCAGGTCTTCCTGACCCCAAGCCAAACACTCCTTCCTCTACACGTACCAGACTGTGTCTCAATCAGCAGCACTTGCCATGTGATACTGAATAAATCCTTTTTTTCTGTGCAAAGATTTCTTTTTGGAACTGAAAGCAGTCTAGATTTCGCATTCAAGCCCTGGAAGGAAATCAGTGGATTTCATCTAAATCTTTTCTAAACCTTTCCTGTGGATTGTGAGTCCCTCAAGAGGAGGGACTGTCTTTTGCCTTTCTTTGTATCCCCCAGGGGTTAGCACAATGCCTGCACAAACACAAAGTAGGAGTTTAATAAATGTCTGGGGTAGCTAGGTGGCACAGTAGATAGAACTCTAGGTTTGGAGTCAGGAAGACCTGAGTTCAAAAAAAATCCAGCCTCAGACACTTACTAGCTGTGTGACTCTGGACAAGCCACTTTTTGCCCTATTTCTAAGTTCCCTCAAGGAGCTTACAATCTAATGGGGAAAGACAACATACAAAACATAGCTGAAAAGGGGGAGAGTTGGGGAAATGGTAAAATGAACTGGAGAAGGGAAATGGAAAACTACTCCAGTATCTTTGCCAAGAAAACCCCAAGTGGAGTCACAAAGAGTCAGACACAACTGAACAATAACAACCATAAGTTTCCATTTACTGAATGAATGACCTTTAACCTTTATGGAGAAAAGAATCATCATAATACTAAGCCTTTGTTTCTCACTTAAAATTCCAGGTTCTTGTGTGTGTGTGTGTGTGTGTGTGTGTGTGTGTGTGTGTGTGTATTTTCCTCCCTCCATAAAACACTATGGTTTTGCATCTGGACTTGGATTAGAATCATATAAGTCATCAGATA
The DNA here is from genome assembly GCF_011100635.1 of Trichosurus vulpecula. Lineage (NCBI taxonomy): Eukaryota > Metazoa > Chordata > Mammalia > Diprotodontia > Phalangeridae > Trichosurus > Trichosurus vulpecula. The sequence continues at coordinate 69,548,901 of NC_050577.1, read as the reverse complement.
CACGTCAAGCTTGGTACCAATGTGGCACAGTTCATCAATGCCACACAATTTGTGGTCTCCCTTTCTTGGGAAACATTTGTGGTTACACCTTAAACATTCAACAAGCTGTTAAACAACACAATAAAGTGTAACCAAATTTCTTGTTCTGCTTTTAAGTTGAGTTCAAGTAGATGGTTCTGGTCAAATCTGAAACACAATCAGTGCCAAATCTACATAAACGCCAACCAACACGATGGTCTGATCAGAACCACATTCACCAAACCCAGTCTGGCAACTTTTTTCAAGAGTAAGATTCCACACGGCTCTGTCAAATGTCTGTTCATGCTAAAATAATGGGTGGGGAGGGTACAATTTAGCACTAATGGTAGAAAAGCTAGTGTATTCCCCTTGATTTTGGAGGTAGATTATGATTCTTTAGGCATTTGTTCCAGCATTTCCAATGAGAAGGAGATTCTGAGTCCTTGGGGCCCAATAAGCAAACCTCTGAGACTCAGTTTCCTCTTAAGTAAAACAGGGGTAATAAAATTTACAGTACCTACCTCACTGGGCTGAGTGTGGCTCACAAAGGAGATCATGTATACAAAGCACTTTGTAAAATCTTCCATCAGCAACTCTGCCTCACCCTAGATAAACTGATCACCTGAAATCTCACCACTGTGCAAATTGACTCAGCTTTTGATTCTCAATACCTCCTCAAAGCTCTCAGTTGTCTCTCCCCTTAGATTGAAGACTAGAGGGTGGGGCACTTAACTCCTCCCAAAGCCTTCCTTTAAAGAGGGCTCAGATAAGCCCTTACCAGCTAATTCTTCATTTTCCATCAGTTTTCTGCTTGGTTTGGGCTCCCCAGAACATCATACTCCCCAGTGTACTGTTTCCCCACTCTGACCCTTTTCAACTATGTTTTGTATGTTGTCTCCCCCATTAGATTGTAAGCTCTTTGAGGTCAGGGGCTATCTTTTGAGAGAAATAATTATTTCTTTCTCATATTAATAACCAACTATTGAATTAGAACCAAGGTTTTTCCCCTTTTCTACTTTCTCATTCAAAAATTAGCCCTTGGGGCAGCTAGGTGGTGCAGGGAGTAGAGCATCGGCCCTGGAGTCAGGAGGACCTGAGTTCAAATCCAGCCTCAGACACTTGACACATGTACTAGCTGTGTGACCTTGGGCAAGTCACTTAACCCCAATTGCCCTGCCAAATAGCAAAAAAAAAAAAAAATTAGCCCTTGTAGGTTACTTAGGTAGCCTTTGAAGTATAGGGCTGATGATGAGAGGGAAGATTCAGATCTGTTCAAAAGGTAAAGGAATTTTAATTTATGTGAATTGATGGATTCTAGCCCATCATTTTTCACTTAGGTTTGGAAAAATGTGGATTCTCCCTTTTGTCTAGATTACCCTAGACAGGGTGTTAAGGACAGAGATAAGTCTATCTGAGCAAGACTGAGTGATCAGAGTCAAGTCCCCCAGCACCTCATTAGAATAAGCCCACCTCTCATTATAATATTGATTCTTCTCATTAACTATTAACCAATCTGAGTTGATTGCCGCTGTCAGGAACTCCTCTGAGAGCATATAATTGTTGAATGGGTTTCATGAAAGGTCTTAGGCATTTAAGAGTGTTACTGATCCCCTTTGTTAATTTCATGCTAGCATGATTAATAAAATGACTAATTAATTACCCAGAAACTTTGTCTCTTGAACTTTTTATATGTCACACTTTCTTTTTCTTATTTGTATCCCCAGTGCTCTGAACAGTGCCTGGCAAATAGTAGACATTTAATATATATTTATTGAATTGAGTTGAACTTGAAAGTTCTATATAAATGTCAGCTATTATAGCTAACATCTACATATTGATTTAAGCATTGATAATAATGATGATCATGACAATGTAACTGTGAAAATCAGTCTTTTTCTTACCAACACAGGACTTTAAAGAAATCAGAATAAGCCTCAGAAGAATTCAATATGATCACACAAGTGGGAAAGGGACCAGAATGTACAAAAATATTTACAGCAGCTCTTTTTGTGGTGGCAAAGAATTGGAAATCAGGGGGATACCCATCAGCTGGGGAATGGCTAAACAAATTGTGGTATATGAATGTAACGGGATACTATTGTGCTATAAGAAAGAAGGAGCAGACGGACTTCATAATAGCCTGGAAAGATTTACATAATCTGACGCTGAGTGAAGGGAGCAGAACCAGGGGAACATTATACACGATTACAGACACGCAGTATCTGAGATGACTAACTTTGATAGACTTGGCTCTTCTCATCAATGCAAGGTTCAAAGACAGCTCCAAAAGACTCATGATGGAAAAAGCTGTGCACACTCAGAGAAAGGACTGAGGAGTCTGAATGCAGATGGAGGCAAACTATTTGCTCTCTCTATTTTTTTCTTCTTTTTTGCTTTTGTTTCTTCTTTCTCTTGATTCATTCCATTGGTTATAATTCTTTATAACTTGACTATTGCATAAATAAGTTTAATGTGAAGGTATATGTAGAACCTACATTGGATTACATGCCGTCTTGGGGGAGAAGGGGAGAAAATGTGGAACTCAAAAGCTTGTGGAACTGAGTGTTGTAAACTAAAAATAAAAAAAGAAATTAAAAAAAGAAGAATTCAATATTATGTCCATTGAGAATACCAACATATTCAAACAACATGAGTAATATTAAAATGTTTTACATGATTGCACATATATAATCTATATCAAATTTCTTGCCATTTTAGGGGAGTGAGGGAGAAAATTTGGAGCTTAAAATTTTATTTAAAAAAGAATGTCAAAAATTATCTTTACATGTAATTGGAAAAAATAAAATACTGTTTTTTTAAAAAGAGAGAGAATACCACCATAAAGTAGAGAATTAGTGTCAGAAGACCTGACTCTCTCTGCCACTTATCAGCTCTAAATCTCTGATTCGTAGGCTATGTGTGGTTTTATGGGAAGCTATATGGGGGATGTGGGAGAAAGAGGAATCAATCCTGAGTGCCCAAGGCAAATACAGAGTTCTTTTAGCCTCCTGATCAAAGTATATGGTAATTACTGAGAGTGAGAAAAATAGAGCTTTTTTACTTTGGGAAGCCACTACTGATGTTTTAGATCAACTAGAAATGGCATAGCAAATTTAACATCTCTAGCCTGACAGGTTGGGCAGCACTGAAGGGAAGCCCTGGGATGCTATGCATTTGGAGATTTAACTCCTGAGTGGCTGGGAAACTTCCCAGGCTGTGATGTGGCACATGTGTGTAGAAAGAGAGATGGAGGCATGATTGGAGAGAGCTAGGCCATTATGAATGGCAGATGGGAACTCTCCCCACAGCTGAAAGGGAAAGCCAGACCTCTGAAATACCTTTGATTCCCAAATGCTGTACTCGCCAAAGACTTCTAGGGATAGACGTCCCCCAGGGAGGACGTTCCCAGAAACTTCCCCAGGCAGGACTTTCCCAGAGAAGGCCATTTTGACTGAATCACAAGCTTTTAGAACAGCAGTAAGGTACAACAAGTCTGGATTGAAGCTGGACATATATCGAAAAATGTCAATGACTTGGTATCAGAATTAAGTAGGAAGAGAGCAGATTGGGTTACCTCTGAGAAACTGGCAAGTTCCTTTAGTGATCCCAACTTCTCCCTCAAACAAAGGCCCATGTCTTTGACACCAGTATTCTTCCAGTGTTATTGTGAATTATATGGATACTGTAGGTGCCAAAGAATTAAAGGATGCAATCAGATTTAGAGTTAGAGGAGACCTTTGAAACTCTCTAGCCCAACCCTCTTATTGTTGAGGTGAAGTTGAGATAAAATGGTGTTTAGGGGTCACCTAGATAATGTCTGAGGTAAGATTTGAACCTAGGTCATTCTAATTCCACAGCCCTTGCCTTACCCTCTATGCTATCTTGATTTTCAGTGCAAGCTACTATTACTACATTGATTTCAAAGTAGAAATTTTTCCTCCACGAACATGAGTTTAGATACTGAAAGACTTCTGGTCATATACTGATTACTGCTGTTGTTGGATCATTTTCAGTTGCATCTGACTCTCCATGACCCCATTTGGAATTTTCTTGGCAAAGATACTGGAGTGGTTTTCCATTTCCTTCCCCAGTCCATTTTCCAGATGAGGAAACTGAGGCAAACAGGGTTAAGTGACTTGCCAGGGTCACACAGCTAGTAAGTGATGAGGTCAGATTTGAACTCATGAAGATAAGTCTTCTTGACTCCAGGCTCTGCTTGCTCTATGCACTATGGCACCACCTAGCTGCCCTCACATACTGATTAGGGAATTCTCTACTAGCATCTCTCTCAATCTTGGCCACAATTCTGCCTCTTTCATTTTCTTTCAGATCTGACTCCTTTTTCTGACTCCTTTACCCCAGGCTATTTCCCAGACACCTCGTGGTGGGCAATTGCCTGGAGAATTGCAGGTGAACCTCATGATGTTTTGGATCAGATCCAGAAGAAACCAGAACTCTCCTCCCTGCAGCTGTGGACCCTAGGGCAGCCCTGCCAGGAGGCCGGATGAAACTCCATCCATCACTAGACACTCCCATCCTTAACCCCACCAGGACAGGTTCCTCCCTTACTCTGTATAAACATGCTGTTCAGCCTGCCTGTCTCGTTTGTCCAACCACTGGTACCTCCAAACTCAGCAATACTTTACAATAATCAAAATTCAGGGTATACTATAGTCTTAGTTTTAAAATTTCTCTGGGCCTCAGTTTCTTCATCTGTAAAATGAGGGAGTTAAACTGCATGTCTTTTAAGATCCTTTTCAGCTCCAAATCTATGATCCAAGGGTTGCATGACACTCTAACAGCCCTGAATCCCTTCCCCACTGAGGCAATGCTCAGTTGGAGTAGTGCTTGTTAGTATGGAGGTAACCCTAGGGACCTTGGAAGTTTCTGGGGAAAGATGGTGACTCATCGGTGCTTTTCCTTTTGTGGGGAATATGGAGGAGGGCAAAAGCAGCATATTATTAAGTCTGGAGAACACCTTCCCTGGGGGAAGATGAAGAGAAAAGAAGAGTTCTTTTCTTTGTTGGGCCCAGATTTGGGTCCTTTCTGTTTTGCTTTTATATTGAGATAACATTGTAAGGATCATATGAGATAACATTTGTAAAATGATTGTCACTGTGTCTGGCATAAAGTAGGCACCATATAAATCCTAGCTATTATATTGGATGGAATAAAGCCTGTCCTGTTTTCCACTTTTGCAGAGACTTTGACATGAACAAATGCTGATGTTCCCAGAGGAATTCCTTGAGTGGACCAAAATCCAAGTGTTCCCAGAGAAAGTGTGGGAGGGCTATCGTAAGCCAACGAGATATTTTTGAGAGACACTCCCAAGGTTGAACCTTGTTTGTGTAATGTAGGGTTGTAGTTCTGGGCCATGGGTTATAACTAAAATTTGGCCAGCAAATGAACCCTCCTTGATGAAGGTAAAATTAAATCCCAACCTGGTTCCCCAACTTCACCTTCATTGTCAATGGATTAGCTGTGAACAGGAATACCTCCTAGGAAAAAATATACATCTAAAACAGGGATTCTTAACTTTTTTGTGTATCATGGACCCTCTTGGCAGTCTAGTGAAGACTATGGACTTCTCAGGAAAAAAAATGTGGTCTTTTTTCAAATGCCTAAAATAAAACACCCATGATTGCAAAGGAGACAAATTGTATTGAAATTAGTTACCAAAATATTTAAGTAATGAGTTGATGGACTCCAAGTTAAGAACCCTTATTCTAAAAGATGATCTGGTATCATGTTACCAACTAATAAAAAAGAATAATAACTGACATTTACATAGTACTTGAAGGTTTAGAAAACACTAGATAGACATTATCTCAATCAACCATCACAATAATCCTACAAGTCAGGTATAATTACCCTCATTTTATGAACAAAGAAACTAATAGGTTAAGTGACTTACACATTATCACACAGCTGGGAAGTATGAGTGGTAGTATTTGAGCTCAGGTATTCCATATTCTGAGATCAGCACTTTATCTATCATACTATGCTGCCTGTCTACGAGACCAAGGTCTCTTTTTAGAGTCCCAATTAAAATATCTCTACTTCTATGCCTCCAAACGTCTGTAATGTCTGGAACTTTGGGTATTGTAGCTATCCTCTTTCTTATTCACATCCCCTTCAATCCAGTTTCACCCCACCTCTATCCCAATGTCTCACAAGCTTTAGCTACCTAGTCCTTTCTTCCACAGTGCCCTCTGGGATTTCTGCAACATAGTTAATACACTAATTTTCATTATAAATCTCCCTTCCCCCCTCCACTTGGTTTCCCTCTATCTGCTTACATTCACTGAGACCTGGCTTCCTCCTGCTGAAATAGCTTTCCTGGTTACTCCTTCTAGCACCGGCTGTAGTTTAACTCATAAGTCCAACTCACTCAAGGGAAAGCAGGGTGTCAGATTTAGACTCTTTCTTTCTCCTTTTTCCCCATCGCCACTTCTGGCTTCTTCCTCTGCCACCATTACTGGCTAACCTCTCTTCCTTTGAGGTTCATTTAGTCCATATTTATCACCCAATCAAAATTCGGGCTGTCCACCAACTTCTCCAGGACACTCTTACCCTCCTCACTGAGTTTAATGAGTGGCTCAGTCTTTTCCTCCTCCCCAACTCCTGCTCTGCTAGGGGATTTCAATATCCATATCAATACTCAAACACGCTAACCTTCCAATTTCTCAACTTACTTGTTCCCCATGACCTACTTATCTACTTTTATTCTTGATCCTGCCCTCAGTAACGTGTTCCACATCCATGTTCATGAACTCTGAAAGTTCTTTATCTGATCGCAATCTGTGGTCAAGCCACTTCTCCCTCTGCTTTGCAACTGCAGACTCTGTTCTTTATCTTCAACATGCGATCCATTTTCTCCACTTGTCAGTTCTTTCTCAGATTATTACCCCTGCATGGGCTAAACTCTCTTCCCTTGCCCATATTGACCCACTGGCGAACCAGTTCAACTCTACACTGTCCTCTTCACTAGAATCCCTTGCCCCTTTATCCTATCAAAGATGTTGCCCTGCCAGGGGTCAGCTTTGGATTACTCCCACCATCTATTTCTTTTGTTGCTGAATGAAGCTGGAGAAAAATCACAAAACCATGCTGAATGGATCCACTACAAATTTACATTACATAATCTCAAGTGGACTCTGACTAAAGCAAGACAATCCTTTCATACCTCTCTAATCAATCCACCATCCCACTGACCAGACTGATTTTTATAAATCTTTGCATTCCTTTCCAAATCTCCCATAGCTCCCTAATCCCAATTCTCTTAACTGAGAACTTTGCTTCATATTTCACTGAAAAAAAATGAGGCCATTAAGTGAAAGAGTCCTCTATGTCTCCCATCACTCAGATGCTCTTCATTACTATCTCCTTCACCCCAGTTTCATATTAAAGAGGTGACCCTTTTCCTTTCCAAGGCAATCCCCTCTTCATGTACAAATGATCCCATTGCATCTCACCTCTCCAGCAGATTTTTCCTTCTATCATCCCTATTCTCTCACTAATCTTCAATCTTGTCCTGATTCCCACTAACTGCAGGTATCCCCCAAGGCTCTGTCCTGACCCTTTTTCTCGTCTCCCTCTAAACTACATTATTTGGTGATCTCATAAGCTCCCATGAATTCAATCACTGTCTTTATGCAGATGGCTTTCAGATCCATCTGGCCAAGTCTAACATCTCTCTTGACCCCCAGTCTTGCATCTCCAGCTGCCTAATGGACATCTTGAGTTGGATGCTCTGTAGTATTTTCAACTTAACATGTTACAACTTGAACTCATTATCTTCCCCCCTCCCCAAACCTTCCCTATTACTCTAGAGGATACCATCATCCTCCCAGTCAGACAGGCTCAAAATATTATCCTTAACTACTCACTCTCTCACACATCCTATAGCCAATCAATGCAATCAATAAAAACTGCTGTTTCTCCCTTTGTAACATCTCTCATATACACTCCCTTCTCCCCTCTGACACTGCCACCACCATGGTGTAGGTCCTTATCACCCCACCTCTGGTCTATTGCAATGGCCTTTAACTGATCTCTCTTCCTCAGGTCTTTTCTCCATGCAGTTCCTCTTCCACTTAGCCATCAAACTGATTTTCCTAAGACACGGGTCTGACCACATCATCTCTGCCATTCATTAAACTCCAGTGACTGCCTTTTATCTCTAGGATCGAATACAAAATCCTCTTTTTGGCTTTTAAAACCCTTCATAACCTGGCTCCTTCCTACCTTTTCAGTCTTCTTACACTTTGCTCTACCCTTTAATCCAGTGACACTGGCCTCTTTACTGCTCCTCACACAAAATACCCCATCTCCAGACTCCAGCCATTTCCACTGGCTGTGCCCCCTGCCTGGAGTTCTCTCCCTCCTCCCAGCTTCCCTGGCTTTCTTCAAGTCTGACTTGCTTTGCTAAGAGGCCTTTCCCAGTCCTCCTTATTCTTAGTGCCTTCCTCCCTCTGAGACTATCCCTAATTTGTCCTTTATATATTCTTTTTCTACATAATTGTTTGCATGTTTCCCACCCCCTCCCCCTCCATTGCACTGAGTTCCCAGGAGCGCATCCTTTGGTTTTAATTTTTTGTCTCTCTTGCATCCTTAGTGCTTAGCACAATGCCTGGCTCATAGTATGTACTTAATAGTTGCTTATTGATTGACTGCCAGACTAATGAAAACATTGAAATGGAGAAAGGCAAGCAGAAGGGTGATGGTTTTGAGCACTACCTCAAAATGAATTTACCTTCTGGGGAAAGTCGAATGGAC